>NW_027272855.1:0-250741 GCF_040938485.1 Diadema antillarum
GAGGGTAATCACCAAGGAATGGCGGAATTACCATGTACGATGTTTGTTGAAATTTTGCACATTCTTATTTGGATAAAGCAGCCACTACAGTATACGGATGTAAAGACAAATATGTGATGGTACATCAAAAAATTAAGAAAAAAATGTGTATGCACTGATTTTGTGTGAGGACTCAAAATAGGTGAAATTGGTCAACCTAGTTAATCTTCATTTCTACATATATTGTGAAAGAGCAATACATCGACTACATTTTTGTAAAGTGTGAGATCCTTCCCCTCCTCTTCCCCCCCCCCCCCCCCCCCAAAAAAAGTAAAAAAGTAAAAACAGTTACTGCAAGGTTATTGCAGCACAACAAAAAATGGATTCACAATTTTTTATTGGCTTTACAACTGGATATCAAAAGGAGAAGTTTGTGAAGATCTGTGTGTGTTTTGGTTCATAGGGCACTTGTATGAGGCCATACAGATTTGGACTTCATGAAATTGGGGTACTAAGACTAATTGCCTATTCATGCCAAACAAATATCTGGTGAAACACATTTTTAGTCCACCTTGCATAAAACATCCTCATGACTTTCATATATGAAAAGGACTGAATTTCTCATTAGACTTGTCCAAATTTAGTATCTCTCACTGCCGCCATACGTAGCTCAAGCTGAAGTTTGAAATATGGTATTACACAAATGCCAAAGAAGAAACATCCCAGCTTCCTGTGGATTGGAGTAAAGGTTATATTCAGCTCACGTGACTTCCACTCATACAGAATTTATTTTATGTATAAAAGATTTATGTGGTCTGAAGCTTTTATGTCCATGGATCCGAAATATGGTCAGAGTGGAGCCAAGATACCTCATGATAGGTTGCTTTTATGCACTTTTTGCAGCACTAATAGTGCTACAGTGACCTCTGAAATTTATCATGAACACTTCCATGAGATGGTTACTACAATGTACACTTGGTTTTGCAATTTCTGATATAGCACACAATAAGAAAGTGCAATGTATGTTCATAAAAGGCTCACTGAGAATATTAAACTGCAGCCACAATGTCTATTATAGCAATGCAAATACTTGTACCACTCTATGTTGATACAACAAACAAAATTTGCGGTACTGACTCATACAGTGTAATACAGAGACTCCAACTCTCCCGTTTTCAACGGGAGATCTCCCGCCGAAAACCCATTTTTGCAAAATCTCCCGTTCTCCCGTTTGAGATTTAATTTCTCCCGCCCTGGCTCTTTGTCTCCCGTTGGAAATGATTTCTTTTCTATCGTATGTTGAAAAAATAAGCCTTAGATAGCACCAGAGAGCATCTACTGTAGAACCCTGGGAAATTCGCACTTCGCACACATCAACTTTGAGTCTCCCGTTTCCTAGGGGTTTCAGGCGGGAGAATCTCCAGATCAGAAGGTACTTTGGGTTGGAGTCTCTGTGTAATAACGGAGTATGGTTTTGAGTCGTAGAGTTATCCATTTGTCAAAAAAAGGCTGCAGGACCACTCATTTTTGTTGGAGTCAAGAGACCAAAAAAGTGGGACTCACTCTGATATGTGCAAGTCATGGTGATGTAAAAAGTCAATCAGAAGTACGCAGATTGAGCAAGTCTAATATTATTCTTGAATTCTGTTACGAAAGTTTGAATTCAATACAGCTATACACGTAAACTGGCTACAGATATTGCTCTATGATACAATTCATTTCGCTATATAATGTATGGTGCAAATTTTATTTTCCAGAAGTGTGTTATGTATCACTCTGATGTATTTTTTATTATGCATTTGAAGAGAAATTTTAACATGTTCGCAACTAAAATAGAGGCCTTCTCAAAGAGATGTGGCTTTTCAAAAGTAAATGGAAACTTGGGTATTGTGAACTAACTGTGCTTGTTATCCGAAATTTCAAGACTGGCTACCCTCAGAAACCAGATCCGATCATCAAAGGAGATTTGGGATGGAGTAGGGGACTGGCTGACTAGGGAGATTAAAGGGATCTTAAGTTCTCCAGACAATACACTCAACCAGTTGCTTGAGAGACGTCGTCAATGCTCATAAAATCACTGTCTACATAATGTATTGAACAGCGCTGCTTCGTAAATGCAGTGGGTTATCACTAGAACTACACTGTATTCACATGAGAATACTGTGAAACATGATATATTCGCGGCATGAATTTTTTGTGAATTGGAGCTGATGGCCTTTTTTACAGCACTTTAAATTTTTGCGGGATGCCACTGGCATTCAATGCATATACCTTGTAGTGTAGACAAGAACTTTCGCATGCATTTTAATTTTGTGAATCTTGCTCTTGCGAAAATAAAATGCACGTGAACATTCCTCGTTTTACAGTACATTTTGTAGCTTGGTTCTGAATGGTATGCTGAACCCCATTGCACATGAACAACCCTACTGCACCCACATAAATCCAAATAACGCAGAATAATACAGCCGCTACATGCTGAAGGCATCCAAGAATGCACAACAGCGAAACTAAAGAGCCAGATCAAATGTGTAATTAAATTTTTTTCATCACTTCCGCTTATTGTTATAGAGGCAGGCAACTCGTTTCAGAGTTAATGGCATTTTTTACAAAAGGGGTAGAGCGTCAAATGTCCAGTATTTATCTCTCTTTGATGAAACTGACTTTTTTTTCTCTTTCTCTCTTTTAAATTCTTCTGCTGGGATTTGGCGGAGTAATAATGAGGAAATGGAGGTGGTCATACAATTAAAAGTTGTGTTCACACTGAGCTGACTTGTGCTATCTTCAGATAATCATGGGTGTGAATAAAATGAGTGCCACAGTGTAAGTTGGAAACATTTTTTTGATTGCATGAACACAGCCAAACAAGACTCTGTCTTGTGCTGCTATAACCCAGATAAAAGCAGCTCACAAGAATGGTGCTGCCTTTCTTTTCAGGGCACAAGAGAGTGTGTTTCATGACTTGAGTGGACAGCAGAGACTCCAACCACAAACACCTTCTGATCTGGAGATTCTCCCGCCTGAAATCCCTAGCAAACAGGGGACTCCAACTTGATGTGCACGAAGCGCGTATCACGAGCGCAAAGTCCCTTGCGGTCTAGGGTTCTAGATGCTCTCTCGCGCTATTTAAGGCTTATTTTTCAACATACAATGAAATTGAGTAAGAAGTCATTTCAAGCGGGTGAAATTAAATCTCAAGCAGGAGAACGGGAAATTCTGCAAAAATGGGCTTTCGGCGGGAGATCTCCCGTCAAAAGCAGGAGAGTTGGGGTCTCTGGGACAGGTTCGATCAAAAGGTCCCTCGATATCCAACACACACACTGTGTACCATGTGTCTTCTCATGAATGGCAAGTACTGTGTGTATGGATGCATGACATCACTACAAATATAGCTGCTATGATGAAGGGTGCGAGCGCTCAGCATCAATGGAAACATAACACTATCGTAGAAGTAGTGTGGACCTCCCCAAGTTTAAACTGCATTCACAGTGCATTTCATAACAATAACAATGATTAATATTTTTAAAGCACATATTATCATTAATGTTTACAGACATAATTTACCATTTGCAGATGAAACACAAACCCAGCAACAGTGCTTTAAAATAATTTTCAAATGTGAGTTAGGAATAGAAACAACAACTGCAAAAATTTGAATTAGAATAATCGATGTTAAGTATTGTTAAATATTACAAAATGTGAACAATATCTAATACGATAATAATATATGGGTCATTCCATGGGGTTGGGTCTTCTCTAGATTTTCATGTTGTGTAGGGAATAAAAGTCATATTCTGAAAAATTTATCAAATAATTGTCCGTGGTTTGCAGTTATTCTTGGAGAGAAATGTGTGAAGAATTATTTGATGAAAAAAAAACAAGCCTGTGTACAAATGTATTTTGTCTATGACTGTTTCACTAATGATGTCCCATGGTTTTTTGTGGTTTATGTTGTGACATAAATATATGCCATTTTCATGGCAATGTAAAACAGGAATATACAACCTTTCAGCATTATGCCTATCATAATTAAGAGAGGCAAGGTGACTTCTACAAAGACTATAAGGCACATAAACATTTGTAACAAAATAAGAACACCAGAGCATCTTCAAGCAACCTCATACCTATGTTACAAACGATGTCCATGGCAATTTTTGTTGTAACATAGGTATAGCATGGTTTTACATACACTTCCAATCATAATATGATTAGAAACTTTATTTCTATAATGAGATTTATATTTCAGGAGTATTCTTATCCAAAAATTAGCATCAAAATCCTCCAAATAAACGAGAAAATACGGAACATATCACTGTACTTCAGTGCGATGTCCGGCCTCTTTGTGTAACGTAGGTAAGGAAAGACGTGTCTCGCGATAAAAAGAAGAGCTACTAACTTCAGCAATCGTATTCATGTCACTGGCAGTCCTCCCCCAATGGCAGAAAAACTACTCACAGCCAATATACACCTACCTGGACAGCACAAGATCTGTTTTTCTGCCGTTGTCCATGTAACGTAGGTACAGGAGTTTTAATGTTTCTGATGTCAATTGGTAAGCTTTTACGCTATTTTACGAAAATAATAACATTTGTCATATTCTGTAACTCTATTAGAGGAAAAAAAACGACATCTAAACCTCTGAACTGGCCAAAAATACTGTGGACGATGATACTGTAGTCCCACATACTGAGATATTTGTTACAGGTTCATGTTCATAATTTTGATTGCCAAATTTTCCGTCCATGCCGGTCTCTGCAAAAGGAGCATATATTCCTCTCTTAGAAAACCATACAAAAGTATATCAGTGTATCATCATTGCAATATTAAATTGTTTTACCTCCCGATTATTGTGAATTTTTGGACCCTTTTGTCATTAGGTATCTACCAAGGTAGACGTGCTAGAGTTAGTATTAATCACTATATACTAGTTGGAAAACGTAGATGTCCAGACTGCATCTGAACTGGAGAAATAGAGTTTGCCTTATTTTGCTGGTGATATTGAGGGAACTAGGAGCTGTGAAATTCTTTCTCTTTAACAGATTTACTTCGAAAATGTCAATGTTTTCCTTCCAAGATTTCACTGACCTGTTAGATGCTCTGATGAAGTTGTTAACATTTCACAAGGATTCACCATTTCCATTCCATGTTCACCCACTGTGAAGTCTCAAAGCTAAAATGCCAGTGTCCTATTCAGTTTGGGTGGGTAGTGGATAGGAAAGGCTTCAATAAAATTATGAACCCCAATCAAAATTGGACTATTATTGCTCTACACTATCATTCAAAAAGAGGGCGACAATTTCGATGGGGGATGAATATAAAATAGGACCTAGTATTATTTTGGGAGTCTATTAAGGACCATAACCATAAACGTAACCCTGACCCTAGCCCTAACCTTAGCTAGGACACTGGGGGCAGCGACCTGCCCTTCCTACAGTGTAGCTTGCATCTGAAAACAAGTTTTTAGCATAGAGTATGAAAATGATATTTTCCTATGTTTTACATGCTATATTATTAATATTTACATCATTTTAAGCATAACCCATTTTTTTTTTCAATTTTGGTGGGAGGTACACATGGAACTCTAGCTAATGGGTATGCCAAGAGGTAGAAATGTAAGCAAAATTGTTAAAATTATTTAATTTCATTCATAAACACACAGATACATCAACAGGAATATATAGTCAACCCCGACAAAAATTTTCTTTTAATTTTTTTATTCTATTTCTCTTTACACCTTTTGTTCAGTTTTTTGATGAATCTGCCATGGCTCCTCCTCTACCACCGCTACGTGTTAAACTACATGAAAGAGTGAAAAGGACACATCCACAGCACTCCACAAACAGAGAGGAAGCCGACAAAGCAACACCCAAGAAGAGCGAATGTAACAAACTAGACAAGAAGAAAACTGCACAGAGGGAAAATGGACAGAAGAAAAACAAAAATGGAGGGCTAAATGGACATTGGACAAAAGAGCACAAATTAATTTCAAACAAAGAACATGGAAAAGACAAGAAGACTTGTCTGATTTCTCTTTATTAGTTTTCTTAGTTAGTTGCCAACTAGTTGATGATGTTGTTAGGGTATATTAGGTCAAATTGTGTAAAGCTTCACTTTCTTCTTCTTCTTCTGATTAAGTCTGCCTTCTTTCATATCAGAGTTACAAAGAATTGAAGTCTGTGTAACATAGGTATTGTTCCACAGGTGTGCAGTAGATATAATTCCAAAGAACTGTTACAGTAGTGTTATTTGTGGGAACATACATAAAGTCTATATGTGTAGGTTTTAACATCTCACACCACAATAAAGGAAATCAGTTGATATGTCGTAGTGTACCTATGTTACAAAGACATACTGTCCGTGTAACATAGGTAGTACACCGTGGGCGAGGTTGTTGTCTGAAAACCCCTGATTATAACAATAAAATCATGTTTTCACTTGAATACCCATACAAATCACTTGCTTCAATTGTGGTGCTTTTAAGAATATTGTCATTGTATCACTCTTGATGAAAAGGTTAAACCTTTGATTGAAATTGTTGATGGTTTGTAGAAAAAAACATGTTAATAAAAGTGGCTTGCAGTTGACATCAGAACATACAATCTTACTAATAATGATCTCATGCGCCTGTTACATAACATGTTGATGTGCTATGGACGAAAAAAACGTGGATGTGTTCATTGTTATCATTTCAGAACACAAAATGATGAAGGATGTCAACAAATGAAGTCCGTGTAACATAGGTATTTTGCCATACCTGTTTACCCATGCTGACTGAAAGTGTGCGAAGTAATAAACAGATTTCTAGTGGAATATGTTGAAGAATGGGAGTAACAAATCAGGGGGGAAAAGGAAATTTCAATTTACCCAACTTGAATTTTCAACTTGTATGTCACAATTTCAGTCCCAACCCCATGGAATTGCCCATATGTTTCCAGACTACAGATTGTAAACTGTCTACAGTTACAGTTTATTGAGAAAAATATTGATATTTCCTTTTATATTCTAGGCTTCGTTGCAAAAATTCTATATGGTAGGATGTTTTGTGATACAACAGACCTACACATGCATCAAATGTGATATCTTGAACATTTTAAGATAACAGCTCCTAAAGGTAAACAGGACCTTTTATATAACCTCTTTGCTGGTCATTATTATATTAAGTCTGCTAAATCTGGGAATGACACAAGATATGGGTAGAAAACAGTTCAAGAGGGATGCCAAGTTCAAAAAAATTTTATGAGTGAGATTTTCATGACTCGGCATCTCGGTGAGCGAATGTTCGCGCGAGCGAGGGTGTGGGAGGGGTTTTTCCCCCCTGTGGCCTCCCACGGTAGGGAGCTTTTTCAATTTTTAGCTCTTAATGGTGCGATCAGGTGCATCCTTAAGTGACTATTTTTCACTTATTTTGAAAGACTAAAGGAAAATATACCTTCAATTGCAACTATCACTTTAATCTTTTAAAGCTGTATGCTCCTTATTATAGGCCCAAGTTGAAGACTTCGCCCGATGAGTGAGAAAAATGGGTGCCATGCGTGAGATTGCCCCTAAATGCTCGAGTCTCACGCAGAATGCGTGAGACTTGGTAGCTCTGGTTCAATGATATGGTTCCCCCAATACAAGGAAGCCTCATCACATGATCAGATATTTACATATTATTTACATTTTAACTACTATATTTATCACATCACTGCCAGGTTCCCAGTTTCACACCTATACATTGTACATGTAGGCAGAAAGGTACACAGTGTGCATAGTGAATATAAACTGTCTTGTTGCGAATTAATCCATTATTTACTTTCAAAGGGGGATGAAACCGAAACTAGGCACAGTATGTGGACTGAGTGAATGCAGCTATAACAGTAAAAAAGATCTGTGAGTTTGAGGAAAACCACACAATCCATTCAAAATTTATGCATTGTTAAAGTTTGGTGCAGCCATCGCTACTGTAGATAAGAAGAGTACACATGAAACACTTCGTGACATCACATGTATGGAAAATCACTTTTTTTTTTTAATTGAGAGGATTCTACACGTACATATTAATGAAAAATACTTGGAACTCATTCCCTTGAATTGTAACTTACATGTGTTTTAGGTAATATTATCAGTAACCCTGGAAAAGGTATAAAGTTAAAGGACAAGTTCACCTTAATAAACATAAGGTTTGAGAGAAAGTAGCAATATTAGTAGAACACATCATTGAAAGTTTGAGGAAAATCAGACAATCCGTTCAAAAGTTATGAATTTTTGAAGTTTTTGTGCAGTAACCGCTGGATGAGAAGACTACTGCAGTGTACGATGTCACATGCGTACAACAATATAAGGAAAATATAAAGAGAATTTCACAAAATTCCATCTTTCGAAAAAAGTACACATTCCCCTGACTCGTTACCGACAAATGTTATGGGTAATATTATTCCCCCTGCCTTTAGAAAGAGGCAAGTCAAGTGCTCTTTTATTATGCGAAAAAAGTGAAAATATGTTAAATTTTCTTATACATTTTCTTCATACTGTTGTACGCAAATGACTCACAAGCTGTAGTAGTCTCCTCATCCAGCGGTTCCAACACAAAAATTTTAAAAATTCATAACTTTTGCATCGATTGTCCAATTTTTCTCAAACTTTCACTGATGTGTTCTACTAATATTGTTGCATTCTCTCAATCCTTATGTTTATGAAGGTGAACTTGTCCTTTAAGTGCACTTTCATTCTAGAAAAGTGAAAACATGCTGAATTTTCTTTATATTCTCTTAACAGCATTTTCCACATGCGACATTAAAAGATGTTGTAGTCTTCTTATCCAACAACGGCTGCAAAAAAACTTTAAAAATTTAGAACTTTTGAACAGATAGTCTAATTTCCCTCAAGCTCTGCTGATGTATTCCACTAAAATATGCTGCAACCCCTCAATTCACACACACACACAAATACAATGTACAGTTATATGGGTTTAATTCTTGATTCATACGAGGTCAAAGCTTCATCCATTATAACACCCTGCATCCAGAAAAAGAGACAAACTGATGTAATAGGAAAGAGGAACAGACCACCTGAAAACATTTAAAGGACAAGTCCACCTTCATTGACATGTGGGTTGAGTGAATGCAGCAATTTTTTTTGTTGAACACATCAATGAGAGTTTGAGCAAAATCGGACAATCCGCTCAAAAGTTATGAATTTTTGAAGTTTCTGCTCAGTCACGGCTGGATGAAAAGACTACTATAGTTTGTGATGTCACATGAGTACAACGATATAAAGAAAGAATAAAGAAAATTCAACATATTTCCATTTTTCTCGCATAACAAAAGAACACTCGACTTCTCTCTTTCAGAAGTCAGGGGGAATAATATTACCCTTAACATACGTCAGTAGCAAGTTGAAGAACTGTGCACTTTATTCAAAAATTAAAGTTTTGTGAAATTTTCTTTTTATTTCCCTTATAAGTTATAGTTGTACGCATGTGACATCATACACTGTAGTAGTCTTCTCTTCCAGCAGTGACTGCGCAGATACTTAAATATTCGTTACTTTTGAACGGATTGTCCAATTTTCCTCCAACTTTCACTGATGTGTTCTACTAATATTGCTGCATTCTCTCAATCCTTATGAAGGTGGACTTGTCCTTTAACCCCACTAACACGCCAGGGTAATGACTGAAAAATCGAAACAAAACAAAACAAAGGAACACAACTCTCGACTTGGATTTCCTACCTTCTCATAACAGTCATCATATTGATGATGAGTTGCATGCTGTATAGATAAATGATACGCTGTACACTGGGGTACCCTCGTGACCCAGGTTACCGCTTTGTGTAGCGCCATCTCATGTCCATTATCATACTTTGTACAATGTTGTCATGGCAACTATTTTCTCATCATCTGCACCGGCATAAATTGGCGTGGCGATAACGATCCCAATGCCGATTTTCCTTCTATGTCAACTTTTAAACAGCGAGGAGTACAACAGATCATGTACAAAACTTTGTAATTGAGAAAAAAAAAGTTATTATTTGCATGCATTAATTGTTGCATAATAACATGGCCTTTATAATTTGCAGCATGAAATTTTTGCGAGTTGCCTCTCATCAATGCATGAGTGTTCACAAGATCTTGAGCATGCATTTTGATTTCGTGAAACTCTGGCTCACATTCCTCACTTCCTGGTTTTACAGCACTAGGGAAGAAGTTCACCTTCTCTACTTACTCTGAAATTGGAAACTGCAGAATCTGAAACGCCTTCCTCGGTCCAAAATTCTACCCCTAATTGTAATTCAGCAATTCAATAACGTCTAGACATCACAGTTTGGCAAAATAAAAAGCACAATATGAAACAACTTTACACCTGCATATGTATACTTTGACAAAAAAAAAAACATAATAAAAGAAATAAACAAACCTGCAATGTCCCATAGTTGTAATCTGATTAGCGTGTCCGCATCCCAGTTGATAACTTTCAGTGCAAAATCTACTCCAATCTGGAATCAAAAAGTACAATGAGAAACAAGAAATTTCATTACAGTGTGTAATCTTGCTATAAACTTTGCGGGCAAGTTCAAAGCACATTCAAGGGATGGTATAGTTTGGGTTGAAATGGGGATTTACTAGATTTTGATTATTTGCAAATAATTAGAATCCATTTATGAATATGAAATGTTAAAGAGCATACGATTCTTTGACAAATTAAAAGTTTTTTGATGAAAATTATTTTTGAAATGGCTCAGATATGCAAAACCAAAGAGGTCCTAATTTAAAAGGTGGGACCCACCTTTTATTAGGACCACTTTGTTTAACAGTACTTTGTTTTTTGATATCTCAGGGATATCATAACCAATTTTCATCATATGGGCAATTCCACGGTAACTGGGACACAGGTGCCAAAAATTCAAAATGATATTTGTTTCAAACACCATACATTTTCAGATAGTACTTGAGTTGAAGTTTTAAGAATCATTATGTTTTTCGATAAAAGCGGCCATTTTGATTTTCAAAATGGCTGCCAAAATATGCCTATAACTCAATGGTGAAAAGAGTGTATTGTAGCATAACTTACTCTCTGTATATCCACTTTATTAGTACTCTAAACAACAATCTTTCATATGTACAGTGTATGCAGTTACCAGAGAAGTCTTTTACCACACGATAGAAAAAAAAGCTGGTAGCTTTAAAGAATTTGATAAAAACTGTTAATTACTTTGATAATGATGGATGTAACGTCAGTTACCAAAAACAAGGAATTTTTAAGTTTATTCATCAAAGGAAGTGAGCTGTATGATGTAACTTGGGATTTCTAATGTATGCCCATATGCCTTTATTTTAATACCAGAAATAAGGATACTTGGCATACTGGAGAGTCAAAATGAACACTACAAAATGTGTAACGTCAGTTACCGAAACGACATACACGAGTATGTAACGTCAGTTACCATGACAGTACTTATAACTGAGGCAAATTTTTTGACTTTTGGCCATTTCGATACATCTGGGAAGTCAACTTACAACAAAGAGCAGCAATCCCTTTCATAGGAAATGATGTCATTACCATGGTATGTCCATGGATATTTTTTTTAAATTTTATTTTATTTCTAAATTCATTTATATTCATTCATTTACCATGATTATTATTTTTTTTTTGGGGGGGGGGGGGGGGCTTCAGCTTTCGATTTTTGATTCAGCACAAGTTTAAGGTTAAATCATCAGGAAGTTTAGTTTGCCACATGCAGTATATGCACTCAAATTAGTACATTCCCAGTCCTACGGGATGATAAAGCTACCAAAGTTTGTAGGCCTAATCAGTGACATGATTGCATGTTAACCACATTTTCTACAAAAAAAACAAACAAACAAACAACCTTCTGCACAGCTGTATACCAACAGTTTAACAATCTTCACCAATGTTTGCTTTTGCTGGAATTTTTTTTTTTCAGGAAGCTTAGTCAAGTTTCTACCTCAAGGCAAATGCACAAACAGATATTTCTTCTCTTGCACTTAAATGTGTGGTGTAGTTAACATGGCTCATCTTGTATTATGGTACGTAAGGCATGTACTCATCTATTGTTTGAAACTTAACGCTGATGTTGCTCAAAGTGAGAGAGGATTCTATAGGGTTTAAAAAAATTGTTCATACAGTGTGTATTTGTTGATTACTTTATTCTATTCATGCAGGGACATTTTGTAATACAACACATGATAATTATGAACAGGAAGAGTTTTTTATATTGATTTTAGTATTCTTTCGTTGCAAAGTCCGATTTCTTGGTGTCTCGAATGTATTTGCAAGCCGTGATATATCAGTGAAAAGGAAAAAAAAAAAACAGTTAAATTACTTCAAGCTAGGAATAAAACAATAATGCTCTTTTGACCAAAAAAGCATTTATTTTTCTTCTTCACAGAGAAATATTAAGAGTGCGACACTTTTCATTTAAATCAATTGATGATGGAGATCATCAGGAGTAAAATAAAGAAAAGAAGGAGAAAATATCACAATAGATTTCATACATATTTATGCATATTTATGAGTTGATACATGTTTTTTCCCCATGACCTGGAAGATATTTTGATACTTTTTTCAAGCACAAAAATATCCATGTTTTGTGTAGTCCTACAAGGTATTATGGGTGGATTTGTGTAGATAAAAACTTTCCTGTTCATTAAAAAACAAACAAACAAACAAACAAACAAACAAAAAAGCCCTTAGTCATGTCAATATATTTATACTTGGAACTGCTTAATCTATTAATGGCTCTGTGTAATCATAAATGTTGAATAAAAATTAGATCTTCAGACAAATGTCAAGAAATATCCTCTTGTGCATTTACATTATTTTTGCCCAACTGTGCTATGGCATGGGGGGGGGGGGGTGCCCCCTAAGGGCCCACCCAATATTATTTGTGTCTTTAGATTTTGTTTTAATTTGTTGCTGTAGTTGCCTGGGATTGTCACTGGTACATTGCAGCAGTATAATAACCTGTTAAATAAATTAGTTCTCTGTAAACCCCACGGCAAAGTATGTGTAACGTCAGTTACGTAACGTCAGTTACTGACATGTTTACCTTTAAGTTTTCATAGAGCACAAAGAAAATGGACTACTGTTTCATTATATTGTGTATTTATGACTGATGAACCAAGGCATGACTCCATATCAACCAAATCATTCTGAATGGTCAGAATTATGAAATATCACATAGCTATTCCCAATCATGATTTTGCATGTGTAAACCCTATGGCAAATGTAAGCGTAACGTCAGTTACGTAACGTCAGTTACCATCATGCCTTCACTGAAATTGGCATGGTGGTAAAAGGAGACAACTGAAGTGCACATTATTTTGCACACCTGTTCCTAAGAACCTAGATGTATTGCCATATTAAACACATAAAGGCTAAAAGTCAGGGACATGAGATATTTCCATTTACATCTACAACATAATTTCCCATGTCCTTTTTCCGTAACGTCAGTTACCGACACATTTTCACTTGCTATGTGATAAGAAATACAGTTTGAGAAAAAAACTTTCCACCTATTTCTTCATTCTCATGAACTTATTCATCAATGCTAATTGCAAGCCCAAGGTGCTTTCATTCACAAAACTACAAGGTAACCAATTTCCTGAAAATCCTTACGTGTAACGTCAGTTACCGTGGAATTGCCCATATAAGCTTTCAACTCCAGCTAGAATTGCATGTTCTTTAAATGTTTCATACAAGTGGTTTCTAATCATCTCGCAAAAGTTAAAGCCTGAATCTCCAACTGAACAAAAACTACACCATCCCTTTAACGGAAACATACTGGGAAGCATTAAGTTTTCAACAAGTACCATTGTAGGTATGCTGCAGCACTTGCAGTGTGCTAATTGTACACAATTTGTAGGTGGTGACACTGGAAAGGACTACCACCACCACCACCACCACCAAAAAAAGAAAAAGAAAAAAAAAAGATAATAATAATAACAATGATAATAACAAATACAAATGTATTCAAACGAATATTCAATAATAATTCAAGTTGAAATACAGTGTAATTATTCACTTTCAAAGTAGTCATAGTACGCATTATTGTAACTTGTTGAAACCACACTATGATGATGACTTCTGTCAAGAGATTACAGAATATTTCAAACACCTCACCAGTGTGAATGTACCATACATGTACATTAAAAAGTTTTACATTACAAGTAGGGCCTATCTCAAAACCACTTCAAATCTTCTTAATTTACAATGTATCATTCTACTCATTTACATTATAGTGTGCACATACAATATTGTAGTATGTGCGTGTATATGTACAATGTACAATGTATGTAATGTACAGCTTGCATACTGTATGCTGTCCCCTGTGCAAGTCACTATTCTTTACAATGTACCAATTTTTGGGTACTTTTAATTTTAATAGAATACACACACATGTACGAACTACTACCCCCGTACCGTAAACATTTGATACAGGTGTACCTTGATCACATGGCATTGCTTCCTATGACTCGTGATATGACAGGGTCTGTATGCATGTGATGTGATAGGACCAATGCCAACTGCTACCAGTACACATATTTTGATTGCATTATTGTTTGTTCTGAAATCACAACTCCTCAGCTCTTCACAAAACATTCAAAATCATTCAAGACTTGTGCAAACATGCGGTAAAAAACTTTGACCTACTGTAATTTGAATAGTGTAGTGTACTTCAAAAGCCAAAAACATTTACACATGTGCTGTATGTGCTGCTTTACATTTCATTGTATTCTGGGCTGCCCAGAATGAAAGAAACAAAATGGAACCCTTGAAACAGAACAAATTACTGAAAACAAAAACAAAAGCACACTCTGGTGAGTTTGCACGAGTGCACTACATGTCCAACAATATCATCATTTAGAAGAACTCTATCAGATCATTCAAATTGTATTGACATAATGTATGTTCTAGGAAGCTGCATTTTTATTATCATGCTAAACACGAAACTCAATCAGCCTTTTTAAAGGTACTGTTTACCATTGGGAGCGTTGACCTAAAAAATGCTATAGAGATACAATGTACAGATGTATCACATTTGATGTGTATACACTTGTAGGTCAGTTGTATCACAAAATACCCTACCATTAAACATTTTGTCATAAAGTCTGAAATAGGGCAAGTCCAAGATAATGTCCCCTCAGATGCTCAAAATTCATCTTGATTTAATCAAAAAGTTATTGATATCATGTTGTAGCCAAAGAGTTAAATTATATATTTCCAGCAAAGAAAATATTTAATTATGCAAATTTATGCACAAAATATGGCCTTAAATTGCATAAATTAAAAACAAACCTTACGTATGGGACAAATTAAAAATATTTGTCTAAAATCAGTTAAATTTGTCCTTGACCTAGTTCCTTTATGGACATGACCCCTGTATGAGCTAGTATAATTTCCAATGGGTAAGACAAGGTCAGTACATTAATTATGCAAATTATGCTCTTTCCCAGAACGAAGTGTCCCATACGTAAGGATTTGAGTATGCTTTTTAAAGTTTTTTCTGAAGATTTCTAACATTGACCCATCATACTTTAGGAAGTTCTAATTTATTCATTTTAACTCCAGATTAGCAAAACTAAATGTGGAAATTCAATTAGTCCTTCATCTTATAACTAATTAAAGTTTGCTTACGTATGGGACAAATGCCTTACGTACAGTTTGTATGGGACATTACATGCAAAGTGAATGGGAAAACCGCCTTTTGACATGGATGCTATATGTCCTTACATTTGTTTGGTTAATGGTTATCTTTGCACCTTCTCTGATAGTGATGTCTATATATCTACCTCTCCTACTTAGTTGACCTCAGGGAGAGTGTAAGAACAGCATTATTGAGTCATTCTATGATTAAGAAAGGAAAATAAAGAATATTCATTTATACTTGTATTTTCTTATTTCCATTACAGGCTGTGCAGCTGGTCTTCAATTAACATTCCTCCTTTTAACATTGTGATATTGGACATTTTCTTAATTCAGTTATCATTTTCAATTTTACCTCTCTACAAAATGACTTTGTCCTAGAGAATGGGATTCTTTGAGAGTCATTTTAGGTGCAGTACACTGTTCAGCATGTACTACAGGCTGTACAACCTAAAAAGGGAAATCAAAATAATTGTGCTTGTGACACTCATCAATGACAACATTACAGGTCTTACTGAAAAGAAAAATCACTTGAGGTGCAGCAGGTAACTTTGTCATTACTTGAGTTGATAGCAAAGGAAAAACCCTACGAGAATACTTTTTATTTTGATATGATGTTTAATATTTCAACTGCACTCCCTCAGAATGTGTCATGACTTATCAAGGTCATGAACATGATTTCTGAAAATCCTGTAAAATGAAGACTTTAGTTCACATTTGCCAAGAACCACAATATCAATACTGGTTCTGTGGTTGGAGTGCTAATAACAAAAATTACACAAATAAATAGGGAATTCAATTTTCTTTTCTATATTGTGTTTGAAGAGACAGATGTGCTCTGAGACACCTTCATCAACTCATACTTACTTTGTACCCCACAGCTACACAATTATCAACAAGCATTGCAATATGGTAGTGTATGATCAAATTAGGTTTATTAGAATTTATCAAAATTGTAAGTTTCAGATCAGTGAGTTACGTTACTTAAGTGTTTCAAATCTAGAACTACATTTTCTCTTAAGATTTAAATGTACAAATGATAATCTTTCCTGTATCACTACACAAGCATGTAACATGTATACAAATGTACAAAGTATAAACACAAATTTTGTCGTCTTTGGTTTCATAGACCTGAAGCCAAGCGATTTGAAAAAAAGAAGAAGCCAGCATTGGCACATACATTCTTCTATCTCTTTGTTCTGCCACGGCTTTTAAAATCTAAAAGTTTCATTAAAATTTGATTGATTTTGCAGAAGCTAAAATTCACATGGCAAAACATGCTGATTACAGAGCAAAATTAATTACTCTTGTTGTTGTTGTGTTTTGTGCTGCATTTCAAACAATTACAAAGCTCTATAAAAACTTAGACAACTTGCAAGGTAAGCCTAGAACTACTGAAAGTACCCACTTCAAACTGTACATTGTAATTTGCAAATTACATGAATGACATTTGATTTTACAGAGATTATCAAGACTACAAATTAGTCATGGTACATGTGCATGTATGCTACATCAAGGTCGCAAGCTAGAATTCGCACATTTTTTTTTTCATTTGATAAAAAATATTGACCAGAGTATTACAAATGGGCTAGAAATAGAGTGTCAGTATACTGTATCTGTATGTGTAGACATCATGAGGACAGTGTTAATGCATGACGGAATCCAAATTAAGACACACTAATTGTAAATTGGTAATTACTTTTATTTGTCTTATTTTAGCTTTTGTTAGGTATCTGAACCAGGAAAGTACTCACTTAGAAGTCTATTTCATTTGTTACAAGTTGTAGTCTGATTTGTGGAACTGAATATGACACTATGCTGAAATTTAAAGTCATTCCCATGAATACACTTGTGCACTAAAGACAAATGTCCCATACGTAAGTTGAGCAATGTCCCACACGTAAGGTGTACTTTCGTTAATTAAACCAACTTCATGAAAATATGCGCCATTCTTTTGCAGTGAAACTTTGCTGAAAGATACTTCAGTATTGTACCTTTCTTCACTTCTAAACAGAACTTGATCAGTAAGGTACTTTCAGAGAATTTTCAATTCAAACTTTATTTTGAAAAATCTAGTTTTTCTCTGGTCCCATATGTAAGTTGCCATATTTTTCTTAATAAAATAATTAACCCAAGGTCAAATGGCATCAAACTTAAACACAATATTCTTCTCAGGGCTACCAGTCCTCCTGATGATAAACAGTAAAATCCAAGTGCTCCTTCATTACTTTTCAGAGGTTTGAAATCTCTGAATGTCCCATACGTAAGGTGCGCGATATCTTGGACTTGCCCAATAATAGATATAATCACTATTTTCCCCACTAAATCATAGCTGCAGATGGTTTTAATAGTCTAGAAACATTTTTATCGTAACTATTGTTCACATTTTATATTATTGAACAATACTTAATATTGATTACACTGATTCAATTTTTTTACATCACGGGGGTTGGTTGTTTCTATCTCTAACTCACATTTTAGAACTACTTGTACATGTATTTTGAAGTGCCAAAGCTGGGGTTTTGTTTTATCAGCAAATGGTAAATTGTGCCTTTTAAAAAGGTAACAGCTCATCTTCTACATGCTGGCACAATTACCGCTTTATCACTGGTCCACGTGTACTCTAAACTTGGTGAGAGATGGAGTTACAAATGTACTAATGACTGGCACTTCAGACAATGACCATTTGAACTGATTTGCACTTTCTATCCACTTTTACATGATCGAATGGCATGTAGACCTACGTAGTACATGAAATGACTGGTGAAAGGCAACTCACTTCATCCAGAAGGCATAATTGTACTGTGATAGTCTTTTGAATTCACACAGTATTCTAGAAATTTCAATAAAGATGCACATCACATCAACAAAGCTTTGATATCATCAAAGGTCATCCAAACCCTCATACTGTCGAAGTGGAAATTTTCGTAGTGTTGAAATTTTTGCATATTTTGTGCATTTCATGCAACCAGAAACTAGCGTAAAAATAAAAGCATGCAAATATTTTTGCTTGCCATACAATGTCTGTATGTTCCAATAGCTGACGTCTTGATCCTGCGTAATTAAAAACAGGCTGTACGGTACTCGTCTTATATCCAGCCGAGCACAAAAAATTACTCGCGCAAAAATATCCCCTTTTGCAGTATATCGCAATTTTCGGTCAAATTTTGATTTTGCGATTTCCAGTCATTTCGAGAGTGGACATTCCATTATTACACATATTGTAAAAGTTTCTAATTTTTACAGTTCTTGTCGAGGTGAGGATTTAGCTTTTAACGTTTTTCGAGATATTCAGAAACCACTCTATGAGATGTCAAAGAGCATGCGATTCTAAGGGGTATCAAAAGTTTATTTGATGAAAATCCGTTTTGAAATGGCTGAGATATCCAAAAACAAGGTGAAACAAAGAAATCCTAATAAAGTGGTGGCATGTCGCCTTTTATCATTATCACTTTTTGGGATATCTCAGCCATTTGCAAACCAATTTTCATCAAATAAACGTTGAATCCTTCTTAAAATTACATGT
Organism: Diadema antillarum; assembly: GCF_040938485.1. Lineage (NCBI taxonomy): Eukaryota > Metazoa > Echinodermata > Echinoidea > Diadematoida > Diadematidae > Diadema > Diadema antillarum. The sequence goes on from NW_027272855.1 coordinate 19,149, forward strand.
TCTTTCATACATTTCATAAAGGTTTCTCATTATCTCACTTAAGAATGTTCAAAACATGACTCCCCATCTCAACCAGTACTGTACAGTCCCTTTAAGATGTATTTTTGTGTAATTATGACATAAATAGAGTCTTGTCATTTCATTTTGTTCATTTCCCCATACATGTACTGTAGGCAGGTGTGTTAAAAAGCAGCGATATGCCATCCTCTCCTATTCAGATGACCAAAAACACAGTGCACGTGGTCAACCAAACTGTCATATTGTACGCAGAATGTTTCCTGAGGTTTTTATTTTTTGCGAATATTGTGAGTCAGGTGCTGTTTGCAAATTTAAAGATGCATGGAAATATTGACTATGATCCCGATACAAATGTGCAGGAATGCCCAGTTCAAAAAATTTGTATGAGTGAGATTTTCATGACTCGGCATCTCGGCGAGCGAATGTGCGCGCGAGCGAGGGTGTGGGAGGGGTTTTTCCACCTGTGGCCTCCCACAGTAGGGAGCTTTTTCAATTTTTAGCTCTTAATGGTGCGATCAGGTGCATACTTAAGTGGCTATTTTTTACTTATTTTGAAAGACAAAAGGAAAATATACCTTCAATTGAAACTATTACTTTAATCTTTTGAGCTATGCTCCTTATTATAGGCCCAAGTTGCAGACTTTGCCCGATGCGTGAGAAAAATGGGTGCCATGCGTGAGATCGTGAGACAGACCCTAAATGCTTGAGTCTCACTCAGAATGCGTGAGACTTGGTAGTACAATGTATATGGCTGAATGTGACATGCACATATCTACATGTGGGCAGTTCCAGCGTTACGGACATTACATTTCAGACAAAATTTGCAACTTCAAAAGGTCATTAAGATAACAAAATATTTTCATTCTGAACTCATACAATGGAATCACTCACATATGAGGCTAAATCATAAACAGTGAAAATTTCAATCCATTTCACCACATCATATGGCACTTACTGCATAAAATGTTGGCCGTTACGGACATTACATTTTTTGGACATGACTTTTTGCATGCCTATACAATCATTGAAAAGTCTGTGAGTTTGAGCACATAATTAGACCAATGTAGGAATAAATTGAAAGGTAAAGAAATGTTAAAAGAAAATAAAATCAAATCTAGTGAAATAGATGGCACATGTACCTCCTAGAGCCATAATTGTGGCGTTACGGACATTACATTGTAAGCGTTACAGACATTACAGATTTGTCCACTTTCATTAAGTGGCAGGAGTCACATGCAAGTATTAATATTTTCATCCTTTTCACTTGGATGGTAATCAATACACAATGGACAATGCTACTTTATAGCCCTTTCATGAGATCTTTTATTTCAGGAGTTGCCAATTTGAGGACTATTTGTTCAGTATGGACCCCTACTTTAACAATTTGTTGACTTTTCTATCATATTGGAATTTAATTAACTTACTTGATGTCTGCAATACAGTTGTGATCTATAAATAACATATTACATCAGCCTTTTGACTTCCTATTATGATATTCAAACTTTTAATTACTCAAAATGTAATTTTAAAGAAATGTTACGGACATTACACTTTTTATTCACATCTACATAGCCATCACTGAGCATACCTCTGCACGAATAAACAACTTTTATTTTAATCAAAACTAATGCATAATCAAAATCGAATAAAATAATGGTTCAACAAATGCTCAGTATATGTATTTTTACACAATGAATGTTCAGTTTTACTTTCCTTTTTCCCCCTACAGTTTGTTGAAGTACAGCAGTCTTTTCCAGGGTCACAAAAGTCTGTTTTGGAGAATATTGTTTATTCTGCTTCCAAATCAATCACCTTGGAAGCAAGAAAGGTGTTCTTGACCAATTGTTGGAGAGGGTCTAATACTATGATTCCATCCCGTTCTAAAAATGGCTCTCCTTCACTACACTCAAAGAAATATTCATGGATCCCTGTGTTTTCAGAAATTTCATAATCAATGAACTATCCTCATTACATAAAGTCCAACCTCAATTATCCAGCATTGCTCTATTATCCAGATATCGACTGGAACATGATTTTCTTTGCATAATTCGGTGCAAAATATGACTAAAAGTACATAACACTTTTTTATTCTTTACAAAGTAATTGTGATTCAGGACATAAACGTTAATCGCTATGGTACAACATTATATTTCTACCAACCAAAATACTGTTGCTAGAAGGAATAATGAGGAAGTGTATTTCATTCACATTCCATTTGATTTCCACATTGAATAATAAAACATGAAATTTTCATGTAAAATATAATATTGAATAGTCAATTAAAAATACCCTACACAATTTGCTTACAAGTGTCATGCGTGAGCATATCTCCCTTATCCAGCAATATCATTTTATCCAAATGGCTACCGTTCACGACATGGTTAGATTGAGGTTGGACTTATTTCCTTAACAGACAAGTCAGACCACAACTGACCATATACATTGTGTAAAAGGCCTTGTCCAGAGATGTTTTTGACTGTTTCTCTTCTTTAACAATGTTTTAATATACATTCTTGCCATCATAGTATAATTACTCAACTTGATATGCTGTTGCTGTAAGATAGCTTGCACACGTATTTCGTGGTAGAAATACATGTAAGTACTGTAGACACAAGAAATTACATTGTAGAGGAATGCAGATTAGTCAAAACCTTGTTGCAACACTACACTTGTTGCTGAGTAAAGTCCCAAATCAATTTTCATGCAAGGGCTAGAGCATTCATTGTGACAGATATCAATATTGCAGGGTAGAATCCAAACAATTCCCAACAATCATATGTAGCTAATACTTTTGCCACAAATGTGTAATGTCCGTAACACATTGGTTATGTAATGTCCGTAACGCTTTTTAAAAGGAATTATGCAGGTTCCCGAAAAACTGTGTGGATATGTCATGTGATATCACGTTTTAGCTTTGCGTTTGAATTTAGAACAAAATTAGACCAAAACACAGTGTGTTACAAGAACTTTTACATCTAAAGCGTTACGGACATTACACTTAGAAAGAGGTGGAAATTCAAAAAATTGAAACGCTCATCTGGTAAAGAAAGAATTATTTTCTTTTGATACCAAGAAGGATGATGTAGAAACGAGTCATCAGCGTTATCACAGCATAAAAATGGTTGCCTGAAAGTCATTTTATAGGGAAAATTTCTACTTCAGAAGAATTACATGCAAATCATACTGAATTTTTCTGCAATGTCTTAGAAAAAACACATGATTTCAATACCTAAAAAATTACATTTTTTTCAAATTGTACCAATTTTTTTTATCATATCAGTTTGATATGACCCTTCCTGAATACTTTCCAGGGTAAAACAAAGTTGTTTCTTGATTTTCATTTTTCCACCCTCGGGTAACATTTTTCACGGAATTGCCCATGTACATCATACTCTGTTCAGTACTGGACTCTATGATCACGAATTTAACCACTCGCAGAATCATTGGGGAAGTCCACATTCGCAAAAACTTAGACTCATTATTAATCATTATATGGTGTATACAGTATCCTTGAACTGGCCACAAACTGTAATTACAAGAAGGTTGTTCCTATCTCATATTGTTAAGTTCTATTATGATTTTGTAGTTTCGTGAATCGGTTAACTAAACCTTTCTCAAATGGGGGATACGCAATAAAATATGTGTTTAATCTATAAAGTGTAATGAGGACAGCATGGCAATTTTTGACGGCAAATACCCCCAGAATGTGACGGATTAAACTCTGTAAAGTTCAACCTGGTTGTTCACTTGTCTTTGAGTGTTGTTGTATTCTTCCACACAGGGTCTCAGGTTACTGTGCATTCTTACACCATTGAGGACTACAACTTTGGCACTGGGCCTGAAACTCCAGGCCTTCAAATACTATTGATACTTGGACTATGATTTTGCCCCAGGAAATCCAGGTGAACTTGAACCCATCAATAAACGGAAGGCCTATTGAGCATATTTGGTACTTTGATCCCTTGCTGCAGAGGATTATTAAACAAATACAATCACCAGGTTGAGCAAACTTAAAAGCCATGTGGAATTGAAGTGCTATTGTACAGTGTAGCTGTACATAGGGAATCGATAATTGCTGCAAGGAACGTGTGTGTGTTTTGATATGCAGATCTAGCATCCAAACATTCAAAGATTTCTTGACTTTTACTGAGGACCCTGAACCTACTAAGACCAATAAGTGTTTATCCAGGGGTCATCATTAATATCTGATAAATGGAATCCTTACAACAGCAGCTTCCACTGCATATTTATATGATCTATAGAGTACCATTTAACTTTTGGGAACAGTTCACCAGTTGTTGTGTAAATGGTTAGTTTGCTTTGTTTTTTTCTCTGTGTCTCCCTCCTGTTAAGTTGAATTGTTTATTTTGTTGTCAAGTTTGATACATCTGTACAACAAATACGGTTTAATAGTCTTTGGACATTTATTTGGTGTTATAATTAAACCAAAATTGAATTGAATCGAATTGAATTGACACATTTTATATAGGCCTATATTTTTCTTTTCATAAATCAGTACAGTTGAGTCCCACGGTAAGGCAGAAAATCTCAATTTCTACTATGGGAAGATGTACACGTGTATATCATAACCGTAATACAGAGTTGTGTACATTGTACACAAGTACCGTAATACTTGAGGGATTAACAAAAAGCAATACAGTACATACAAATTTGTACATTGAATGCTAAAAACAGCAAAGACAAGTTAATGCTCCAAAATGAGCTTAATGTTAAAACACACACACACACACACACACACACACTTCACGCCTTGATGTCATTTAAAGTTACACAATGATGTACCTGTAAAAGAGTTGAGTAGAATTTTCCTTTTTTCAATACAAAACTTTAATAGTCTAAATTGAATTAATATTCCTGTTGTTCTGAAATTTGCTGGTACATGTATGTGTACGTGCAGGAGTAGAGCAGGAAAAACAAAGCTTTGAGGGAAAAAATAGTGAAAGAGGGGAAATTTGCATTCAGGATCGCATTGTGCATTGTGAAGGATATAGTTGTTAAACCATCTGTGGTTTTGGGTTTTGTTTTTGTTTTTTTGGAAAAAAAACCCAGAAATTCAGTGAATGTGCAAAGCAGAAATCATTATTAAACTACATGTGTACATAGTAGCATAGTGTACTGAGTGTGATGAATGCAAAACAAGCATGATGAGCAGAGGGGTGAGCGACTATTAAAGCATGTCGGTAATAAACACAGTGTTGTAGACTGTGAAGCAAATGCTACAATGTACAGAGTGTTACTATCCAAAGCATGCATGTATTTTGATGAGTGTAGAGTACTGAGTAGGATGAATGCTGTACAATCTTTAATGAATTCACGGAGAGGAATGAATGTAAAAGAACAAAATAGATGGCATGCATGAAGTGAGGCATGCAAAAACATCACGATGAGTATAATGTGCAAAGAGGGATGAATGTTTTGCGATCATGATGGCGTTACTTTAAAGGTCCTGTTTACCTTTGGGAGCAGTGTTTTAAAAAATGTTTAAGATATCTGATGCATACACTGTATACAGTGTGTAGGTTTGTTGTATTCGCAAAACATTCTACCATAACATTTTTGCAATAAAGCCTAACGAAGATTTAAGGAGATATCAGTATTTTCTCATTAAACCGTAACTGTAGACCGTAGTATGGAAACATTTTTATTATAACTATTGGTCAGATTTTGTGTATTTAACAATTACTTATTAAACATCGATTGTAAAACGGATTCAAACTTTTACAGTGGTTGTTTCTATCCCTAACACTCACATTTTAGAACTATTTTAAAGCACTCCTAATGCTGGGTTTTTGTTTCTTCTGCAATGATGGTAAAGTGTATTGTATAATGCCTTTAAGCACAGAGCAGGATGAATACAATCTTGACAATTAAACTGATGTCAAAAGTATTTAAGTGGATACTACAAGTTGTAGCAATCCTGATGAGTTTAAAGTGTACTGAGTGGGAAAATAATAGTTTTTATGGTCGTCTCTCTTCAAAGTAGCCTTTTCAGTATCACCAAGATTGTATGCTGCACTATTTAAAGAGGGCACTGCCATTATTATACCAGCTAGAGTTGTCAGATATCCATTTTACTGGGTGGAGAGGGACATTTTGAGGAAAAACATCTTGTCCATGGACGTAGGCATTTGATGAGATTTCAATTCGAGACCTCCGATTGACAGTCAAGACTACAATAGTATCCACTTTGCCACAGTGCTTCCACAACTGGATGGATGTTATTAATCAGCAAATCATGATGAATTCACAAAGTGGACTGAATGCTACAAGAACATTTTGTACAATGTAGATACAGTGGTACTGGTTGAATGAATGTTTAATCATGAATCTGGTGTACCGAATGGAATGAATGTTGCCCGAATTGAAGATAACATACATGTACGGAGTGGATTGAATGCTACCAAGACATTTTAATTCTTCTTAAAAAGTCAAGCACGTTTAACCCTGTGTCTGCCAGCCGTGGGTTACCGCTGCCTTCAAAGTGTACAATACACGGCAGGATAAATACTTCAAGATATGTGATATTACTGGTAAGTGTCGTGTGAATGCCAGGTTTAATACGATCGCTGTTTTGCATGCACACTGGAGCGTTTTCTTTGGCAATTTACAATGTACTCTGTACAGTGATGTCTGGAAAACTACTGTGTATTTTGCCAAAAAATAGAGATTACTCTAATACTCGTCCAAATCCCTATTGTGTCACCATTGCCTCTCTGATCACTGAGGCACAGTGCTACACATACGTCACTCAAGGGAACTTCCTACATTGTAGCTTTAAATACAGAGCACTGCATTGGACATCAAGTTTGGACGGATTTAATTGAAAGCTGATCTGAAAAAGCTTGACTACTTGAGAACAAGCTACATATTATTAAAGTGCTGTGGGCATTTAATAAGAGTTCAAGACAAGATACAGCATGTATATTTTGATCTTAATTCAATATTTGCAAGTACTCGGTACCAATGGTAATAGTATTTGGGAAAGAGTTCATAATGTTCTGAAAAAGCTTGATTACTATTCAAACAAGAGACCCGGGGGTCACGCGCTCACCTGAGTATCGCAAGTTCACCTGCCATACATTCTTGCAGACTCTTACCTGAGAACATTGGAAACTTGTGGTGGGGGTACATGTAGCTTTGAGAATGGGGGCATGGTGTCCATTTACATATTCCATCACACTGGTAAAAATACCTGCCAAGTACACTGTACTTTATAGAACGTTGGATTATGCAGCTTGCGAAAAAAGACTTAAAGCCCTATCACTTTTGATTAGAACTAGAGAAAAATATTATTTAATATTCATTAATTTAAGAGGATTGGACCCCCCTGGGGCCCCTAAGGAAGCATGGTGCCTATTCAAACACTTTGAGATTTTATCCCTATGGGAATGCTACTTGACAAGTTTGGTGAAAATCCATTATGTTGTTTTCAGCAAGAAGATGAAAATTTGGGCACGCATTTGGACCCCCCCCCCCCCCATCCCATCCCGCTTCCTTGGGTCCCAATGGGGTGGGGGGAGGGCACCCCTGATTCTCCCATAAACAAACTTGAAACAACAGTCAGCAATATACTGACTCATTGTATTAACTTAGCTCAATCACTTCCAGTTCTAGAGAAAATCTGTAAAGATTCCTTACAGGAGGGGGGACCCCTGGGGCCCCCCAGGTGGGGCATGGTGCCCATTTGATGGAATTGAGATTCTATCCCTCTAGGGATGCTACCTGCCAAGTTTGGTGAAAATTAGTGGAAGGGTTTTCAAGAAAAAGATGAACATTTACCATTTCGGTCCAAATTTAGGCCCCCTGGGGCCCCCCAGGTGGGGCATGGTGCCCATTTGATGGGAATGAGATTCTTTCCCCCTAGGGATGCTACCTGCCAACTTTGGTGAAAATTCATTATGGCATTTGGTGATAAGCACAATCAGGGTATGCAATCATGACTTTCTCACTTTAAAAAATTGTAACTTCTAAAAGAATGCACCAACTGACTTAAAAATTCACATGCAGTACTCATACTAAGACATCAGTAATCACATGTGGTAAGACAATAGCTAATTTCTTCTCATTTACTGTTAATTATTAAATATTAATTACCAAAAAGTCCCCAAAAACCCACGTAATGCGTCAAAAAAAGCGTTTTATAACTTACGTAAAATCAAGATTTGAGGTCCATATTTTAAGTCTACCCCTATGTGTTTAGTATCAAATTATGGATTTTTTCCCGGCATTGCTTGCATGCAATAAAAAACAGTGGTTCTTTCAGTTGGAGAAAGTTATGAGGTCTGAAGTCCCGTCCTGGTAGGAGTGTAATGCTGGCTTATTTTGTGACATTGTGACCTTTTAACCCATGCTGTACAGCTATACATGGAGAAACAGCTTATTGTTCTGCTTTCCCTGAAAGTACTGAAGACACACTATAATATGGTGTGCTGTTTGCCAATAAATGTTCAGCCAGTTTTGAGTTTTGGGCCATTTTCAAATGCTGAGGAAAATAAGTGCAGCCATTTTTCAGTATTTTCAGTGAGGTATATTGACTACTTAAAAGAATCTTTTCCCCTTTAAATATTGAATATCCTTGTTTTTTTAACCATGAATTGTACATATGTAGAAATCTATTGTGTGAAAATTTTAGCAAATTTGAGCAATAGGAACTTATTTTTGTATATTTTTACAAATTGCTGAGTATAAAAAAGACCGATCCACCCCCATGTTATACTGCATAAAGGTCATATGATAAGTGTTCAGTGTTCATATTTCAATGCTTGTTCAATTTTTAAAGATATCATAAGCAAAAACATAGTATTTTGGCTTAATATGTCATTGTTTGAGTGTCACAGCTTGGATATCAACTCAAGTCATCATAAATCTCACATTCATTCTTCTATCTGTGTTTACAAATATGAGAATTGATCCAAACACTGTGCGCACATTGAAGGTCAAACTGCACAGATAATTTTTTTATGAAAAATATCATATCTTCCAAAGTACCAGCCCTAATTTCATAAAAAATTGTAATAATGGCCACTATATGTCTGTTACCTATTCCTGAAAGTTTCGCCTCTTCACTCTTTGGCAAAAGTGAAATATGATAAAATATGTAAAAGTGGTTTTATTTGAATTCAAAATAATGCCTACAAAATTGATCATCCATTTCGAGACGTGAAAATATGAAATTTATTCATATTTTGTGATATGTCATGGCTATGTGCTGGTGGTGAATGAAACCTTGGGATATTTATCAGGAATAGATCTAACAGCAATATCAGATGAAAAAAACATTCTCCTTTTTTTAAATGAATTTTTCCAATATATTAGTCATTTCAATGTAATTCGACACCCCTAATTAAAATGCTAATTTATGTGCAGTTTAATGCAAAATTTTGACTCTTTCTTTACATGAAATGAAAATTTGAACACTCAGCTACAACAAACAGCAAAAAAAGCATTTTCACCAAGTTTTTTCATTTTTCCCCTGTTACACAATTGCATACCCTGATTGTGCTATTGACCATTTTCAAGAAAAAGATGAAAATGTACAATTTGGGCCCCATTAGGACCCCTCCCCACCCCCCTCCCCTGGGTTCCAAGGGGGGCACCCCTGATTCCGCCATGAACAAACTTGAAACTACAGTCATCAATGTACTAATTCATAGTATTACATGTATAATATAGAGTATATTCTCACTCTAGGCGCACTCGTCTTTCATTATCCGTTATCTTTACACAACCACACAAAAAAAACTAGCCGGAGATGCAGCTTTCTCTTCTTGTGCTCCTAGGCTGTGGAATAAGCTCCCTCCTCTTCTCAAATCTTCACCCACACTCGATCATTTCAAACAAAACTTGAAGACTTATTTATTTTGATGTCCCTCTATGTGCACTGGACTTATACTGTCACTGCCTGGTATTTTGTATACATTCATCTCCTATGGCGACCAGGGATGACATGTCATAGCGCTTTGCATCCGGTGGAAAAGGCGCTACATAAATGTCTACTATATTATTATAGTATTAACTTAGCTCTATCACTTCTGGTTCTAGAGAAGAAGATTTTTTAAGATTCCTTAATTTTGGGGGGTTTGGGCCCCTCTGGGGCCCCCCAGGAGGGGTATGGTGCCCACTTGAACAAATTGAGATCCTTTCCCCCTAGGGATGCTACCTGCCAAGTTTGGTGAAAATCGGTCAAGGGGTTCTCAAGAAGAAGATGAAAATGTAAAAGTTTACGCTCGACGGACGACGCACGACGGACGCCGGAGGAAGAGCGATCGCAATACCTCACTTGAGCTAAAAATATATTGACAAATATTGGTGGGAGCATCATTTTGATCTCCCATGACTCCACTTCTGTGCATGTCGTACTCAGTTAACAGGGCCGGCGGAGCGTTTTCAAAAGTGTGGGGGCCCACTTCCGGGTTTCATGAGCTAACAATTAAAAAAAAAAAAAAAAAAAAAAGGTCCCCAGCTCATCTCTCCCCTTCCATTTCCGGGTTTCTTCAGCTGACAAGCAAAAAAAAAAAGGTCCTCAGCTCATCTCTCCCCTTCCATTTCCGTTTTTTTTTAAAAAAGGTCTTCAGTGAAAAAACATAACCTTACCGCGCTCACACTTCAAAATTTCCATCTATTTCTATTTAGTGCCACTTAAAGCTGTACATACTTCAGGGTCAAAAAAAAAAAAGTGTGGGCCCCCCCCCCCCTCGACATTTCGCACGATTACTCTGCAACACGCAATGCTCTCGCCGCGATGCTCCATGACTTTTTTCTTTTGAGTTTCCCACACATTTTGACACCAAATTTGTGACGCCTGGGGGTACGGTTCTGAAGTTACATGACTTTTTGTACATGCACGTGAGGCCAAAAATGGCTAAAAAATGTGATTTTGTGTACAAAGTCAGTGCAAATTGAGTTTTTTCACATGGTTCATATAAATATGCTTATTTTTACTCTCAATGGCTAAAATTAGTTTGTTTTAGGAGTATTATGCTTCAAAAAGTGTCTGTGACAAATTTTGTTACAAAAAACAACAGAAACAAAAGGTCGAAAAAACAAAGAAATACATTAAAAATTCATGAAACAATAAAATAAATAATTAATTTTGATACCAAATTTTTTTTCAAGTACATTTGCTAAGAATGCCACAAAGAATAATTATACCAAAAATGAGCACTTTTAGAGCTTTATTTACTGATTTAGATGAAAGATTCTGATTTCTCGCATAAATTATCATAATTAAATCAAAATAAAATAAAAAAAGACTATTTTCTAAAATTTAAAAACACGATCTTGTAGATTACATCGCACACTACCATTGTGCAAAGTTCCGCGACGATCGCGCGATCCACGGCCGAGATCTTAGGGGGGCCCTTGAGGCCCCCCCCCCCCCAGTCTTTCGAGCTACCAAAATAGCCCAGTCTTTTTAGGGTTAATGTATTTCTTAGTATGACGCACGAAAGTGTGGGGGCCCGAGCCCCCACAGCCCCCACGGTTCCGTCGGCCATGGTTAAGTACAGGCCAAATAAGAAGCAGTGATTGGGAGTTACAGGCCAACGCCTTCTTCCTGTATACCAGTACATGATGATGATGATGATGATCATTGGTATTACAGTTGTATGTACACACTGTCTGTTTTCAAATTTGGATGTACAGCAAATATGGTTTAGTCTTCAGATTTTTATTGGGTATTTTTTTTCCCCATACAACAGAAATTTAGTGCAATTCAATTCAGAGTAGAATGAACACTGGGATATCACACACGGCGAGTTCAAATTGGAATGCATAGAAATCAAGATGAATGCAGTGCACTGAACAACAGAGCTGAAAATTCTATGCTAAAATAATTCATCCTGAGATATGCGGCATATCTTGTCCACATATGTTTGCAGATGATACCAGGTGAATATAAAGGTAGTGATGGTTGGCTTTTATCATTTAACACATTAGAAAAATGTTATCATATTTTATCACTTGATATAAAATCTGTATATCAAAATATAATATTTTGTCATTTGATATTACAAATCCATACAATTTTATATTTTATCATTTGATATATAAAATGTTATATTTTATCATTTAATATACAGTTGTAACTCTGTTCATATTGTAAAAATATTATCATATTTTATCACTTAACATTAAGAAGCATGACTCACCGTTGCTCTGTAGTGCTGTGAGAAAAATTGATGGACGTATCTCTTGATGACGCTCGTTTTGCCGACCCCAAGATCCCCAATGACCAGCACCTTGTAGAGATGCTCTCTCTTCTCGCCCGCTGCAGTCTAAGGAGGTAGAGTGAGAGAGAGGCCATTACAAAGCTCATTAAAAATGAGTTCTTAAAGGGAAACATTACCCTTGACATTATACTGTAAAGTGGAAATTTTCGTGGTGTATAAATTTTCCCTCATTTCGCATGACCAGAAACCAGCGCAAAAATAAAAAGACGCAAATATTTTTGCACGCCATACAAAATGTATGTTCCACTAAAAACAATATGTCTTGATTTTGCGGGATTAATCAGCACATCTACACCACAAGTAGCACACCTGGGCCAAGTACACACACAAGTTTGTTTGTTTGTTTGTTTGTTTGTTTGTTTGTTTGTATGTTTTGTTTTGTTTTTTACTTGGGGCATCTACACCATGTAAGAAGGACCATATGGACAGACAAATGGCGAATGTCCAGTGGTGTACACAATGTACATCATACAAACTTGTAGCCTGTACACACAGACAGACGGACTGACGGGCAGTCCACGAACATACACTAATGCCCCGAGTGCCCTTCGGATGGAGGCATCAAACCTTGAACAAAGAGACCTCCTGTACAAAACACATTGTATCCATAATTCAACAGCACTCAGTGATTACATTCCATACTGTGTGATGCACATTGCACAGCTTTTCTCTACACCACAGAACATCTGGTGCCTGTCATTACCAACAGCAAGATGCCTGTACATATATACAAACATAGTTTTGTTTTGCTTTTGTTTATTTCATGGTAATGAAATTCATTGTACATACTTTTTTTAGTGTGCACTAATACTAGTATAATATGATTTATATCCCTCACAAAATGCATCTCGTCCTCTGATTGGTCGAGAGCACTGTAAACAACAAAACATAATTCTACCATACAAGTGCGCGAAAAAGACTATACTCCCTAGGGAAATGGTAAAAACTATACCACGCTGGTGATTTTCGCGCCTTTTTTGCTTCGCGTCGCGACGCGAAATATTTCACGTGTAAATGAATGGGTATCGCAGCACCTTCGCTTCGCGAGAGATTTCATGTACAAATGAATGGGTATCGCGGCGCCTTAGATCACTGCACTTCATTCGCGAGAACCACAAGGCACGCATACACTCAATGCGACACGGGTTACGTTAGAGAGACTCAGACTCAGACTCTTATAAAGCCCTCATTCTACGTTACAACAGAGTATGCGATATCGTAGATCTATAATTAGACAACAATAAGCACGCTAGGGTTCTTCGACGTATCGTAGGCCTTTGGGGAGTTCATGCTTCGCTGTTTGAAAGTTGGTCTCGCAGTTCACTATTAAACTTGAGCGACCCACCCAAAAGATGTTGACAAACGAAACTGCAGTAGATAGTAGGCCTGCTCTAACGTTAGCGCTAGTTAAGCCTAACGTTAGTTCTACCTGTCTAACAGACAGACTCAGACTCCGGCCCTATTTCCCGTAATCTCATTCCTAATACTAGTAATTATTTTTTAGAGTGTCTAACGAGTAAGTTAGAGTCTAACTTGTTCACTGTTTACGTTAGAACACCGTACGAATCACACGAATTTACAGTGGCACTCGATGCTTTAATTGCTAGAATTTTTCCAGTGCCTAATCTAACCTTATACGCTGTTACTGAATGCTACCCAAATTTACAATGTATACTTGCATTTTAACAGGAAGTGATAGTCCATATTCATGTACAGACATGACAGCTAGGTAGAAAGACGACAGAAAACACAATCAACTGCAGCTCACAGTCACATCGTTGATCAGCTCGAGCACGCACATCGCCGCACTGGCAACCGAACGTACTTGTTGACAGATCGGATAGGCGTATTGCATAAAAGCGCGTAGTGAGTTTGCAATATGCGCATGTTTACCAGTACGTTGTACAGCAATGCACCGAGTACACTTCGGCGGCTGAGCGCGCATATTGTCTCTTCATAGTACGCGTACACGCTGCCCTCCTGCTGAGCTGCTTTCCCGAGCGTGAATGACTAGTCAATCTTCTTGAAAAGTAAAGCAAGATGCCCTTTAAAAAGAGGTAAATTACAGAATACCAGCAGTCGAATACTTTTAAATTCATTGGGAGGGATATAAAACAAATATACCAGGCCAATTTTTCGAGGCACCGGTTGAAACTATGTGCCTTCGGTGACTTCAGTAGCACTATTTTCTTCGGGGCTGCGCCCCTCAGAAAATAGTGCTACTGAAGTCACCTCATGCGCATAGTTTCAACCAGAGCTTCTCAGGCCTGGTATATTTGTATACTATAAGTTCCCTTTCGATTTCACAAGTCATCTTTAAGGTTGAACATGGATTAGATCATACTGAAAACACTTTTAGATTGGTTAGATTGCTTTCCTCTACCAGTATTTCTTTTCTTCTTCTTTTTTTTAATTGCCTGTTTAATATCTACCTGCCTTCACTTGAAGCTCAAACCCAAACTTATCACAAACATAACAATGTCCTTGTATTCTGCAAGTTGTCATGACAATGTACTTGTTGTAGCCACAAGGATGTAAATATGCCACAATGAACTGACATTAGCACTCGAAACATTTTTATCTATATTTGATATTACTACTTCTCCATACATGTACATTGTATATCAGTAAGATTGCATAACATGTCTATCAATCCATGTACAATTGTATTGTATGAGTACTTTGAAGATTATTTGGCTCAACAAAGTGAGATAAAACAACAATATCCTACATGATACATCAAGATGCCTGTGTTATGGAGAAATAGCTCTATTTAATACAGGTAGGTGACTGTGCCACTGTGAACATTTTCTTTCCCCGTATGGTGCAAGTACATTGTACCAGCGAGGTAATTATAATCAATTACATGAATTACCTTGTGTGGAGTCAGACACAGCAATCTGCAACATATGGCCAAGAACATAGACTTGTTTGAATCACCACACGTTATATGAGTTTATAACCACATTCTTTTCCACATTCCGCATTAACTCGTTCCTTACTGGAATCTGGTATACAGTACCAGGTTCCTGTGGCGTACATAAACTGATATTGTACAGGAAACTGGTATACAAGGTTCCCAACATGAAGACACTCAGGAGTGGCTGCATTTGTGGCCTAAATTCATGTTAATTTGTCTTAAATGCATGCTGCCTAGAGAAATGGCTTTAATAGAAAGATTGGAGTTTCTCCTATCAATATCTGTTTTCTTTCTAAAGGTACAGTGTATGAAAACTGTGTGTATCGCAGTACTATTTGTCTTTTCGCCAATGTAGTGTGTGCTTGTTTTGATGTAAAACTTGTATTTTTATTTACAATTTGTACATAGCAATAAAGGTTGAGCTCAGTAGATTTTTTTTTTTTTTATTTCACTGACCCCATTCAGGTGCTTCTTTTGTGTACATATTAAACAAAAGAGTTTGTGAGCCCATCAGCACATACTCTATTCATAACTTGCGCCCGATTGATATTTTGCACTTTTCAATGGCACAATGTACAACGTTGTACATAGATGTACCATGGAAATGGAGGAAATGTACTGTGGCTTGACTGCTTTCACACAGGTGGATTACCAACCTGTCCCTTCTAAAGTCAACCTGCAAAAAGAATCTCATTTGAAGGCATTGAAGGCTCGTGGAGAATTGTGGGAAAAATAGGTTTTAATGAATAATAGAAGAACCATAAACACAACTTCATTTTACTAGGCAACAACCAGTGAATGTTCAAAGATGGGTCATGATGTAAAGCATTTTGAACAGAATTTGAGTCTGAACGAAAGTAGCAAGGCATTGCATCATAGAGAATAGGTGAATGATGATCACATTACCAATTTAGTTTCACAAGTCGGATAGGTATGACATCAACTTTGCTCAACAACTGTGCTATCATGCACGGCAGGTCTACACTTTCAAAACAAACGGTGACTAGAAAGAACATCCTCAACTTGTAATGTTGTACACTTGAGATGTACTAATAACCAACTTGTCCCATTTGACTGTGAGACATTCATCAATGTGTAATACTTTGTTTGATTGCATATCAAATTATAATGCATGTATTGTTTAGTTCTTGTTTGTATACATGTAATGTTTTTTCTTCAATAAAAATATTTAAAAAAAAATCTACCATCATCAAGAACAATATGCAGTACACACACAATGATACCTCTTTATACCACAATCCAGGACTCAGCAACACCAAAACTTTTTCTTCTCTAGAACTGGATGAGGGCATGAAATACTGATACGGCATATATTTCGCGAGTCTACCTGTAAGTTTTTGCGAATCGGGACTTCCCGACAAGTGGTTAGTGGTTAAATTTGCGATCATGGAGTCCTGTACTGGGCAAGTCTAGGATAATGTCCCCTCAGATGCTCAAAATTCATCTTGATTTAATCAAAAAGTTATTGATATCATGTTGTAGCCAAAGAGTTAAATTATATATTTACAGCAAAGAAAATATTTATTTATGCAAATTTATGCAAGAAATATGGCCTTCATTTGCATAAATTAAAAACAAACCTTACGTATGGGACAAATTAAAAATATTCATCTAAAATCAGTTGAATTTGTCCTTGACCTAGTTTCTTTATGGACATGACCCCTGTATGAGGTAGTATAATATCCAATTGGTAAGACAAGGTCAGCACATTAATTATGCGAATAATGCTCGTTCCCAGAACGAAGTGTCCCATACGTAAGGATTTGAGTATGTTTTTTTAAGTTTTTTCTGAAGATTTCGAACATTGACCAATCATACTTTAGGAAGTTCTAATTTATTCATTTTAGCTCCAGATTAGCAAAACTAAATGTGGAAATTTAATTAGTCCTTCATCTTATAACTAATTAAAGTTTGCTTACGTATGGGACAAATGCCTTACGTATGGGACATTACATGCAAAGTGAATGGGAATACTGCCTTTTGACATGGATGCTATATGTCCTTACATTTGTTTGGTTAATGGTTATCTTTGCACCTACTCTGAAGGATATGTCTATATATCTACCTCTCCTACTTAGTTGACCTCAGGGAGAGTGTAAGAACAGCATTATTGAGTCATTCTATGATTAAGAAAGGATACATTGTATTTTCTTATTTTCATTACAGGCTGTGCAACTGGTCTTCAATTAACATTCCTCCGTTTAACATTTTGATATTGGACATTTTCTAAATTCAGTTATCATTTTCAACTTTACCTCTCTACAAAATGACTTTGTCCCAGAGAATGGGATTCTCTGAATGTCATTTTAAGTGCAGTACACTGTTCAGCATGTACTACAGGCTGTACAGCCTAAAAAGGGATATCAAAACAATTGTGCTTGTGGCGCTCATCAATGACAACATTACAGGTCTTACTGTAAAGAAAAATCACTTGAGGTGACTGCAGGTACAACTTTGTCATTACTTGAGTTGATAGCAAAGGAAAAACCCTACGAGAATACTTTTTATTTTGATATGATGTTTAATATTTCAACTGGACACCCTCAGAATATGTCATGACTTATCAAGGTCATGAACATGATTTCTGAAAATCCTGTAAAATGAAGACTATAGTTCACATTTGCCATGAACCACAATATCAATACTGGTTCTGTGGTTGGATTGCTAACAACACAAATTACACAAACAAATAGGGAATTCAATTTTCTTTTCTATATTGTGTTTGAAGAGACAGATGTGCTCTGAGACACCTTCATCAACTCATACTTACTTTGTACCCCACATCTACACAATTATCAACAAGCAATGCAATCTGGTAGTGTATGATCAAATTAGGTTATTAGAATTTATCAAAATTGTAAGTTTCAGATCAGTGAGTTACTTAAGTGTTTCAAATCTAGAATTACATTTTCTCATAAGATTTAAATGTACAAATGATAATCTTTCCTGTATCACTACAAAAGCATGTATGTATGTAGGCCCTACAAAGTATAAACACTAATTTTGTCGTCTTTGGTTTCATAGACCTGAAGCCAAGCAGTTTGGAAAAAAAAAAGAAGCCAGCATTGGCACATACATTCTTCTATCTCTTTGTTCTACCACGGCTTTTAAAATCTAAAAGTTTCAGTGAAATTTGATTGATTTTGCAGAAACTAAAAATCACATGGCAAAACATGATGATTACAGAGCAAAATTGATTACTCTTGTTGTTGTTGTGTTTTGTGCTGCATTTCAAACAATTACAAAGCTCTATAAAAACTTGCAAGGTAAGCTTAGAACTACTGAAAGTACCCACTTCAAACTGTATTTGCAAATTACATTGTACATGGCATTCGATTTTACAGTTGAAATTATCAAGACTACAAATTAGTCATGGTATACATGTGCATGTATGCTACATCAAGGTCGCAAGCTAGAATTCACACATTTTTTTTTTCATTTGATTAAAAATATTGACCAGATTATTACAAATGGGCTAGAAAAAGAGTGTCAGTATACTGTATCTGGATGTGTAGACATCATGAGGACAGTGTTAATGCATGACGGAATCCAAACTATGACATTACTTTTTAATTACTTTTATTTGTCTTATTTTAGCTTTTCTTAGGTATCTGAACCGGGAAAGTTCCCACTTAGAAGTCTATTTCATTTGTTACATGTTGTAGTATGATTTATGGAACTGAATATGACACTATGGGGAAATTTAAAGTCATTCCCATGAATACACTTGTGCACTAAAGACAAATGTCCCATACATAAGTTGAGCCATGTCCCATACGTAAGGTGTACTTTCGTTGATTAAACGAACTTCATGAAAATATGCACCATTCTTTTGCAGTGAAACTTTGCTGAAAGATACTTCAGTATTGTACCTTTCTTCACTTCTAAACAGAACTTGATCAGTAAGGTACTTTCAGAGAATTTTCAATTCAAACTTTATTTTGAAAAATCCAGTTTTTCTCTGGTCCCATACATAAGTTGCCATATTTTTCCTAATAAAACAATTAACCCAAGGTCAAATGACATCAAACATAAACACAATATTCTTCTCAGGGCTACCAGTCCTCCTGATGATAAACAGTAAAATCCAAGTGCTCCTTCATTACTTTTCAGAGGTTTGAAATCTCTGAATGTCCCATACGTAAGGTGCGCGATATCTTGGACTTGCCCTACTGAACAGAGAAATGTGTACGCGTACCGTACATCACATTCATATTGGCATCAGAGTCAATATTTTTGCATGTTTATAAGTTTGCAAATAGCAGCTGACTCGCGAAATTCACAAAAATAAAAACCTCACGAAATATTCGGCATATACAGTAAGAACCACAAACACAACTTCACTCTATTATAGGCAACAACCAGTGAATGTTCAAAGATGGGTCATGATGAAGCATTTTGAACAGAATTTGAGTCTGAACGAAAGTAGCAAGGCATTGCATCATAGAGAATAGGTGAATGATGATCACATTACCAATTTAGTTTCACAAGTCGGATGGGTATGACATCAACTTTGCTATAACAACTGTGCTATCATGCACAGCAGGTCTACACTTTCAAAACCAACGTTCCGTGAGTAGAAAGAGCATCCTCAACTTGTAATGTTGTACACCTGAGATGCACTCAACCAATTTGTCCCATTTGACTGTGAGACATTTATCAATGTGTAATACTTTGTTTGATTGTATCAAATTACATTGTATAATGCATGTATTGTTTAGTTCTTGTTTGTATGTTATGTTTTTTTCTTCAATAAAAACATTATAAAAAAATCTACCATCATCAAGAGCAGTACAGTAATGCAGTACACACACAATGAGAACCCTTTATACCACAATCCAGGAGACAGCAACACCAAAACTTTTTCTTCCCTAGAACTGAATGAGGGCATGAAATATGTACCAGTACTTCCCAGCTATAAGGCCAAGTTAAAAAAGAATGTAGTTTCTCATCCTTGTGCTGGATATATGCGATTTTTGCACTTTATCCTTTTTTGAAAAACTGAATATTTGTAAACTATTTTTCAAAATGGCAATGAAAATATCAAAATCTGTAATCCTCGTTTTTGTCTAGATCTTTTTTACTGATAATGATAATAAATACAGAAGCGCTTACTACTGATGTTTCTAAGCGCATAGAAGCGTTACACAGCGTTGCCACATCATAGCAGATAGCATTGCGCATAGAGTTGCCACATCAACTTTAGGCCCCATTGCAGGGCATGTGCATATTAAAGGAGGGTTGGGTTTAGACAGGTCTAGTTACTTTAATTTAGGTTTGGTTAGGGTTATTATGTGGTTAGATTAGTTGAGGGACAGTAGAAAGTTTTTCAGAGAATAAAAGGATGAAGAAAGAAATAAAAGCTAAAAGGAAAGAAAAGGGCATTATCCTGAACTGAAATCGGTCACCACTCCATTCACCGCCATTCATTTTATCATACAGTGTAGCCAGGGAGTGCTATCCCCCTCCATAGACTTTGTGCATACAATGTAGATCTAGTGAAGACGTAAAACAAGAGGGGACCGACCGATATAACGATTTAGCCAAGAAAAGAAAAAGAATCAAGAAGAAAGAATTTACTTACAAATACAATGTACTTCTAGTCATACAGACAAAAAAAAAACAACAGTATTACCTGAACCTAACCCAGGCGCATGGATGCACATGTCCAGCGGTGGGGCCTAAATGTATTTTGGGATTTTGCCATTTCGATTTAGGAATTAGAGGATGTCCATTAAGTAGTAGGAAAGAGTTCCTTTTCAGGGACAGCCACAACAATTACACTACGACGGAGTAAAAAGTGGGTCAGTGCAGATCTATACAACTCTACCTAGCCTAACCTTGCTAGCGATAAGCACGGATGCACGTTGACCGAAAGATCGGTCTGTATCTGTCCGTCGGGGAATGTTCCGCGGAGACTGCGTCTGGCTTCACGTGCCCTCTGTATACTACAGGGAGGACAGCGTTAATGTCAAAATATAAAAAGAGTCCTCCGGACAGACGGATCTTTCTGTCTAGGATGCACGCACTCACTTTAGGGTGGTTGTCCCAAAAGGAACTCTTGCCGTCTAGAATCTAGGTCTAGTGTATCAGGGTGGGGGTGGGCGTGGGGTGGGGATGAAGTGCCGCACTGCGCTGCAGGTGCAGGTGGTGGTGGTGGTACACCCACCCGAGTGTGCTGCTGTGCTGTCCATGCTGTTGTGAGAGCTGAGCCTGTTACCCATTCATAGTCTAAATTTACTATTAGATTTTACTAGAAACTCTACAACTAGAATTCTACTAGCTGCTAGTGCTAACTGCTGCAGCCTGCCGCTGCAAAGTCACTGCAAATTGCGAACAGCATCCCACACCACGGACACTACATACGATATTTTCGGACCACATTGAAGTAGCATGCAAAAGGTAACGTGAGACCGGGCGTGGGGCGTCAATGGCCATGGGTAGGCCTATGATGGGTGCAACACGGGTGGCAGAGGGACGGACGTACAGCGGAGCGGACCTCAATGTTTGTACAGCAGCCCTTTGGCCAGTCAATGTACGACCCGAAAAACAACTCAGACCAACTTACCATGTTATAGTCGACGTAACCACTTCTCTATAAGAGATACAGCATCGATAGACTCATAGATAGATCAGAACTGCTTCAATATAACTGTGTAGAACCGTCGCAGAAAATTGTTTTCTTGTTCCTCGACCCGGTTTATAGATGAGAGTTTACCTCATTACGATTATTACTGCACACTTCACATATACACAGTAAAGTCAGCTGACTTCGAGATCTCTGCTGTGCGAGTATTTCAACAGGGCGCCATCTCATGCTCGACAGTAAACAGAGTACATCACAAATTTCTGGATCTGAGAGAGGGAGAGAGAGAAAAAAAAGAATAGACCTAAAACTACTTAGTAATTTCATGATAATGAGGATAATGATGACGGAGCTGGAAATTCAGAGGATTAACAAGATTTTTAATTACTTGCCCAATAATTTGTGTCTCTTCCATCATTTCCCCGGCAGTCTACGATTTCTTCGAATAGAATAGGCATGAATTCCAGAAAACAAGAGATTACTAGCATTATTATTAAAGGGGAAAATCCATTCCCAAAACAAGTTAGTCTGATTTAAAAAAAAAAAAGAAGAGTACAATCTTACGAGTTCAATGGTTAAAATTTGACTGAAATCGGATGAAAAATAAGAAAGTTATGACAATTTGAAGTTTTGTTGATTTCTGTGAAACAGTAACAACTCGTACATTGGATATGTGCAAATGAGTGAACTAACCATGACATTGTCATACTCTCACAATTTATTTTCCATTCAATGCTTCTGTCATTGAAGTCTGAAACATGATGCTATTCTTAGTTGAAAAACTTCAAAATAGTGATCGGTTACATATTACAGAATTTAAAAAAAAAGAAAAAAAAGAAAAAAGTCAAAAGGTCCCCAGCTGACAAGCAAAAAAAAAAAAAAAAAAAAAAAAAAGGTCTTCAACGGAAAAATCCGCACTTCAAGATCTCTATTTTTTTCTTTGCAGTGCCACATACGCACTGGGAGTGCACAAAAAGTGGGGGGGGGGGGGGGGGGCTCGGGCCCCCACGTCATGCTCATGCTCATTTTTTTTATCAAATAATGCAAACATCAAAAAGATTTTACAGTTTTCTGTAAAATCTCGTTAATAAACGCCATTTATAGGTAGGCCTTCCTGTAAATGTATATAACAAACAACTGAAGAGTTTGTTCGCAAAAACCGATTTATAGGTCCATATTTGCCAAAAAATGGAGATATTTGCGATTTAAGGTCAAAAAAATAAAGAGAATAATAAGAAAATTTTTGCTTCTTTTGACCGTAACTTCAAAAATGTGCCTTTATATGTAGTGACCAATATATCATTTAAAGGGTATTATTTTGTACTTTATGACAGAGACCGTACTTCAAAATCTTCAAAAATGGACTTATAGGTTTTTGCGAACAAACTCTTCAACTATACATGGAATAAAAATGAATGTGCGCAAATGAAGGAATGACACTAATACGGATTTGTAAATTTGATAGATAGACCAAAATTATTGATAGATTATAAACATCTCAAACTGTATAATAAGCCAGAACCCACGTTTGATATAGCTGCTTTAGTAAAGACGATGGAAAATAGGATACACAATAAAAGATTGTAACTGCTATAGGAATAAGGCTTATTTCCTACCTATACACAAAAGATTTAATAAGGTTCATCACTGTATCAACGCATTTGAAAACCTTTTACGCCAATCCTGAGATTTTATTCAACGCTCATCATCTTTTTCTGTTTCTTAATACTTACTTTCCCCTCAGTAATTCTAAAAAAATCCCAAATTTAGCATATTATATTATGTGATAGTCCAAAAATAATTTCACATTGCAGGTTTGGCGCCTAATGATTATCCTAAATGTAGATACAATTAATGAGTTGAACACATTTGGGTCCTGTCGGATAAAGGTATAGAGAACAGAATGTTAGAAAATCAAACAGACCTATCAGTCCCTGGACCTATATGCACTAATGTTGTTTGAGGAACTACAGCTGTTGTCAGTAGACAATCGGTTAATTATGAATATCTCAAGTTTTGGTTAAGTCCTTGTGCCGGTCCGGGAGTCGCTGAATATTCAGTTCAATTAAATTCAAGTCATTTATTTCACATGCCATGAAGAGAATACAAACGTTCATCTATACAATTTGCTCATCGCATTTCAAGGGACAGGGACACATTCGGGTGGGAGGCTGGGTCCCAACTTTTTTTGTTTTTTGTTTTTGCACAATACATTGGAATAATAGGGTGTATCTATTTGCCCTCCCCCCCCCCCCCCCCCCCCCCCCCCACGCATGCACACTCTTTTAAAACCCGAAAGTGGCATGGTACCATATTTCTTATATTATCTATTTTATTTATTTGTTTTATTTATTTATTTTTTTTTTACTTGCCGCTTGCTTGCTTGCTTCCTTGCTTGCTTGTCAGGTGAAAAACCTGCAAGTGGAATAAAAAAAAAAAAACCAAACAAACAAAAACTGCCCCACTCTTTTAAAACCGCGCCGCCGGTCGTGAGGGAAAACAAAAGAAAGTTAAAAAATATAGGCCCTATAAATATTATGTACATGTATATATAATGAGGGAATCTGAAAAGGCCATAATGAGACCTATCGAGGCCGATTCCCTTCCAATGAACAGGTTACAATTTGCAGTTCAGAGATTATGTTTCACTGAGTATTATTACAGCCACGGTTAAGAATACACTTTAGAGCAAGAACAAAAAAAAAATTACAGAAAGGACATCGAAAGAAAAACAGAAAAGGTAAATCACATTCAAATTTGGATTAAAAACATGTTACATTAACGCTTAAAAGATGACAATATTGGACACAAATAGAACTGGTAACTAATTCCAGCATTTTGATCTTATAACTTACTTTGATTGAAAACTTATATTTCTAAAACAATCGATGCAAACATTTTATACTATTAATAGCACATCTAGTGTTGCAAGTGTCGACTGCACTAAACGAAATTTTGGATGGAACGTGACAGGTAAGACACCCATGAGGTATGAGAACATAAAAATATATTATAGCCACTTGTAATTGAACTATGAAAGTTACTACAAATTAATTTTGCATCGCTACAATAATTACATGATATGAAGATGATATAAAAATAACTCGGTTAGAGCGTAGGCCAAGGTCTTACTGGAAATGTCACACTAAATATGCCGCTTAGTAAGATAATAAGATCGAGGGAATGTTAAGAGACACACTACTGAGACTATTGAAAATCGAGTAGGCCCTATCTCTGATATCTGGCTCCAATTTATGTTGTTTTCTATCTTTCCTTTGTATGTGTCAGAGTGAATATTCTGCACGAGAAATAAATGACAGAAAATGGAAAAAAAGGAAACCAGAGAGACTACATTGGCTTATATTCTTATGCAGTTCATTGGCAAAATATTTCCACAGAGCGAAGCTGTTTAGCGAAGCAAAATTTAATCATGATTTAATCACGTGTTTTATGGTTCTCCCTATGAATCTATTTTTAATCACGTGCAAAGAATAAGGAAGGAAAGAATAAAAGGAATGGCACTTCCTTGGGACTGGAACTAAGATTGTAGATGTGCGCGTTCTCAATATTAACCAATGTACTGGTACAACTTCCGTTGCAGCAGCTGCGGCAGCTTAGGCACCCTGTGGGCTGCTGGTATCTGGTCTTCTTATAGGCCTCACTGACACTGTATTGTGACCAAAGAGTATCTTCTATACTCTTTGATTATGACAGTGAGAATTACTTCGGGGCCCTGTTTCTTAAACCTTGTTATAAGTGACAAATTGTGATAGTTTTTATAAGGTACTGGAATTCTTGCACACGTGTATCTGATCGGGTGAGAGCAAATTTGTCATGAAATGTGGCAGACGCTCTGGACTGTTGTCACCAACTTATGTCCACTGACCTTCACAGAATGATGTTCCAAGTTTTATAAAACGGGCGGGACGCGACCGACGACCCGGGTGGCAGCTAACAACAGATGGCGCACTCCAATTTTCCAGAATTCCAGGCGCAGGCATGTCTGCCGAAAACTCCCACAAACCGGCCGGAAAAAGCAAGGTTTCTGGCCTTGCTACGGCATACCTAGTTCTCTACAATGTAGTTTTGTGTGCAGGGTAATGTATGACACCTATTTGTTTCATATTTTACATCCATAATGCTTTCTTTGAGGTCTTGAATGAAAGATTTTGTTCTCAATCCGATAATCCTTATCGTGTACGGTGTAACGTTAGACTGTAGTGCAGAATCCATGGTCCGATGCGTACTTCGGGTGCGTGGCCGTGGCGAGCTGTCTGCTGTGTTGAATGAATGGGTATTCTTGCAGCTGCAGAGCACTGGATATCCATCCAGGCATCTGCTTGCTTGCTATACATTACAGACAGTAGCTGGGCCTGGGCCTGGGCCTCGTCCATCCGGGCATGGGGTTGGGGTGTAGGGGTCACTGTTTGCTTATCAAGTTTTTCAATGTGCCCTTGGAATTTGGTTAGTGATAAGTGTCTTTTGCTGGTTGTGGTTGATTCTAGTAAAATACAACAATTTACAATACCATGTACAAATGTGTATTCAAGAATTCTTGTCAAGGTGTGTGTATAGATGTAGAATCTAATCAGGGAGGTGAGCACCTCCCTGGACCCTGGTGTAATTTAGATTCTAGTTAAGATTGAGCATTGTGAGGCCATGAGGTGAATCCAGTGCAAATGGTCGAACACAGATTGACTATCTAGCAGCAGGGCTTCCCAGGAGATGCAGCTGGAGCTCACCATCCAGCCATTTGCTAGTCTAATCTAGGCTAGGGGAGTAGGGGTCATCACTGGTCATTTGATCATGCACACCTAAAATTTATTGTACACAGCCTCGGCACAGTTTGACACTTGTTGGTTCTCTAATTTAATCTGATTCATGTTTCATGTTCTTCACAATTGTCATGTTTATTTACATATATATCATGTAAGTCCTATTCCTGCTTTCAAAAGCGAGAGATAATGAAATGGTTTTCAAAAAGACTCTAGACGTCTATATCATTGGCTTGAGAGATAGAGACTAGATGGCGACTCGAGAGTCTCAGTGATCATGGAGTGGTCTTGGAGACGTCTCTGTGATGTCTCTTTGAGACAAGCCTGGTCTCCAAGGAGACGCAAGAGACTATTGAATATGTTAAAATTTTTGCAGAGACTTTCTCCAGTGTTTTCAGCTGGTCTTGCAATTGCAGATGTCTCTTCGACTGCTCCGCGATGATAGGACCTCCAAGTTTGCAAAATTTACCGTCAAAGGGCAAGTTTAGTGGATGGTGTGGGCCTACATCCAGTACATTTTTATACTGGTATGCACAGGTTTGTGTGCAAGCCTGGGCTGTTGTTGGCAGTTAGTTTTACAGTAGATCAGAGATACTGAGGATAAACTTCCATAAAGAATTAGTACCCTGATATACTTTAGGTGTGTACAATCTCTACAATTAATTGGATTCCCCCCCCCCCCCCCCCCCCCAACTGAGTAGTATTCTATAGAACAAGCTTGCCCAGTGCAGCTAAAAGGAAGAATTTATGTACTGGTACCCTATACTGAAATTGAAGGATACAAATTCTATTCCAACATTTTAACAGAGGGGGACACCTTTGAGTAAAGATTAAGCTTCATTTTTTTTTTAAATAAACATTTAAAAGAACTTGAAATGGATGTGTACATTAATCTTAAAAAATGCATTATTTACCTTTTGCAGAGGAAACAAAAACCCAGCTTTAGTGCTTCAAAATAGTTCTAAATGTGAGTGAGGGATGGAAACAACCAATGTTAAAATGTTCGGCAATGTGAAGTAAAGATACAAAATACGAACAACAGTTATGATAAAATTATAGAACTGTCTATAAAGTTATGATTTATTGAGAAAAATAGTGATATCTCCTCATAGTTTAGGCTATATTTCAAAACTTGTACATGGTAGGATGTTTTGTGATACAACTGACCTACACAAACATTAAATATGCATAAAATGTGATATCTTGAACATTTTTTAAACCGCTGCTCCTAAAGGTAAACAAGACCTGTTACAGGTAGATATGAGGGCCCTGGTGTGAACTTTTGCCCCAACACATATTGATAAGAAAGAAGGGAGAAAATATCTTTTGCGATGGCCTGTTGGAGTACATTGTAAATTACAACTGCAGTTATGTACAATGTACAGGTCTGTCACGGTCTTGCTATGTCATTGTACATTGCAATTTGATTGAATATCTTAGAGTTTGTTCAGTTGCATAGTGATTGTGGCCAGGTCACAAAAGTTTCAAATCTTCAACCACTCTACATGCAATGTCAAATGTGATGATCCTTTTGGCCTTTTTTCTTTCTTTTTTTTTAACTTGATAAATAGCTCCATCTCTGATTCAAGATGTGCAAAAGTTGCCTGCATTTGAATCCTTGTCTTTAAGAGTTGTTTGTGTACCGTGATTTACTGCAATATGGTGTAGAAGGTACAGACAGTAGCTATTATTTCCATCTCTCTGGAGTATGGTAAATAATGCACAGTGAAATCATGTACAACACGTACTGTGATTATCCATGTTTGTGACAGGGCAGGCGCAGGGGCAGTTTTATAAAACGGCAGCTAAAGAGCGTCAAGTGGGCTTATTCCCTCTTGAGAACAAAAGTGGGAGTTACAAGTGTTATGGAAGCGAGAGTACTCTCGCACCTGATTGGGCCTTTTTGTTCGATGAAGGAAATGGCACCTGCCTCAAATATGCACCCTGTCACAAACAGAGATGATTACTCTCTTGATAGTAAATGAATACTGGAACTTGAAAGAAATTTTGTGAAAATTTTTAGTTTAATTCATAGCAAAATAATTGCTGGCTGTACTGTGTCTTAAAACTGTGGCGGTTATTGCTAAAGAAGAAAGGAGAAGAAGCAATGTTCGGCCTGGGCCTTTTTGTGGAATTTGCCTTCACTATGACAAAGACTTTAGAATGATATTGTTGCTATCTGTTGATACAGGTGGTTATCTGTTGGTGCAATGGGGGTCCGTCATTACCTACAGGAGAAAACCAATGTGGGTCTCTACGACGCCATCGAGCTGCCTCTAAAGGCTTTCCAGACTGCGGCCATTCTTGAGGTCAGTCAATGGTCGATGAATCATGAATTAAATATCCAATGGTTTGATTGATCGCAGATAAGTTCATCATACAATGTGATGGAGAACGAATCTATCTAGGGAAGATTTTGTTTCTAATCAAATCAGAAGTGATGTGAGGTGAAGATCAACAAGGGAAGGTTTGATGGTGAAAGAAAGAAATTATGCTACGAAGAAAGAATCTATAGGGTAAATTTTTAAAGTGTTTTTGTTGATTTGTTCAATTATTTTTGTTTTCACTTTTTTAAATTTTAAAACTAAACCATATTTGTGTGGATATTAGCACATTTGTAAATTGATACCTTCTAATTTCTTTGTCAGAAAAAGTTCTCAATTGACTCCTGTTATATCAACTAACTATCTAAACAGTTTTTCTCATCAGAAATGTGTGTAAATGTTGTTTTTGTTTAACATTAGTGATTTTTTTTTCTAGTCCAATGAGAACAGCATTGAGAAAGGTGCAAGATCATAACTGAAATAAGTTGATAATAGAACAGTTACATTTTGTTATCACTTTCCATAGGTGGATATATAAGTGAAGGTAGTGTGATAAATGTATGAATTTGTGTGATAAATGTATTTTTAATGTTTTTATTGTTTTGTACTCTTCTTGGCATTGTTTCCAAACTTTGTTCAGTTTCAATCTGAACCAAAAAGAGGAATAAGCCAGCGCAACATCAATTTCTGTGCAAGACTCAGAGAGACATGCAAGCCGCTGTGGATTGACAGTTTGTATCAAACTGTACACAAATGTATTACACAGTATGTGTAATGAGCAATTTTAATGACATGCACATATTAATTTGCATATGACACCCCCACAGGTATCCAATATGGACAAATATGGTATCAAAATGAGTGCAAGACTTCAGTGGAAAAAAAAAAAGTCATAAACAACACTGCACACTGGCACTGGTCTGATAATCCAGGACCAGTAAAAATCACTGTCGGACCAGTAACTTTTTCAGGAATGAACCAGTAAAAAAAAATGGGAAAACGGTTTGTACTGGTCCGACAGACAGGTCGGACGAGTAGAAAGAATGAGTTAGTGTGGAGCCCTGTCATAAAGCAAGGATCTAAAATTCTCAGCAGTTGGAGGGGGGGGGGGGGTGGGGGCTCCCATATTTTTGAGCATTTATGACAAGACTACATTTGTTTGGGCTGCTATGCTATTACCTCATCTGTTGATCTCTTTGTCCTTGCCGATTGCTCCATGTGACCACAGGTGGTGCACTGCCTGATAGGAATCGTTCCATCATCGGCAGTCCTGACGGCGTTCCAGGTGACGTCCCGTTTGGTTCTCCTGTGGCCCGTCACACACAGTGTGATCCAGGTAGGCTTGACCGCTTGAGTGACCTTATTTGCATTTCTGCACGAGAGTATCCCTGGCTCTTTGGCAGGGTGCTCCCTGAAATATGAACTTTCACATGACGCCCTCCAAGAAAAGTATGACAGCTTCCCAAAGTTTGGGAATAATCATTGCCTTTTGAAATGCACCCTTCCTAGGATCGTCATCAGCTGCCTACCAAAGGTTACAAGCCTTGTCTGCTTGTGTGTGGAGCTTAAGACTCAGAATTCCTCAATTTTCCCTCAGTAGACATATGTCTGTATTCCTTTATGTATTTAAAACATCTCCCAAGTTTGAAGTTTAAGCCAGCTAGACCAGGGATGGTGATTTGTGTGTCTAATGCAAACAAATGAAATTGTTATGATCTATGACGCATCACAGTGGCAAAGTAAAATGGCTGCATAGGGACAATTTGTACACGTAAACACCGCTTACCTGAGTAAATTTCTCTTGCAATACAGACTTTCTGATACTTTGATATCTGATTATGCGGTCATTGTTGATTATTATATTACTTTTTGGCATGATATGAAGTATAGAATGATGATGATTGTTCTAGATTTATGTGTGACTGACTGTAATTGCCGTCTTCGTCTTTCTTGTCCCACACCTCAGGTGCAGAATGAGAAGAGTATTATACTGTACGTGATGGCATGGACAATCACAGAAGTTATTCGTTATGCTTTCTACGTATTTGCTCTTCTTAACCGACTCCCATATGTGCTGATGTGGCTTCGATACACCCTCTTCATTGTACTGTACCCCATTGGTGTCACCGTAAGTGTTTTTGTTTAAGTTGTTTTCTTTTTTCTTCTATTCTTCATTTCCTTTTAAAGGTGCATAGTCCCGGTAGTGTAGAGGGCGCTGTTGATGATACTGCCGATCACTGTTAGCATTGATACGAAGATTACCGAAGTTGAGCTGTCATCAAGTGTAAAGTGCGTAGGTGTTGCGAAGTAACGTTGCCTTCGTTGTCTTCTCTGCGCATCGCGCAGTCTGTAGTAATGCCAGGGTGCGTGCATATGTGCTTCTTTTTATGACATCACAAAAGAAGTTTGCTGAAGCTGTCATCCCCCTCAGCTGAATCATGAGCCGAACTGTGATCGGACCACTGACTACAGTGAATCGGACTTCTTCGGACTCGGGGAAGTGGGCCATTGCGTAAGCGCTAAAGAGGAGTCGATAGCGTAGGTCTCTATAGAAAACTTTTTTTTTTAAATTCATGTTCCATATTCCACATTTCATACATTGGCTTTCAAAGCCAATCGGCACCAAGAGCACACAAAAGGTTAAATGCCCCTTGAATCTGGCGTGGACTCGCATTTTCAAGCAAGTCAGAGCTCATTCTGATGCACCGGGAAATTGCAACCATACTGGAAATTATGGAAGATCATTTATACTTTCACAGATGTCAAAATAGGCATACAATATCCCAAATACAGTGTATGCACATATCCACGTCAACAGCTGTCATAAAATGGGTTTTAGAACCTCTTAATCTAATTTTTTTTTTCATTTTTTATTAATTTCCATCCTTTCACAAAAACAATAATAATCATTGTACATGATTATACATAACAAACACCAAAAACAGACAAAAAAGAGGGAAAAAATAGCAGGTGCACACAAGTTTGTGCTTTTTTAAATTTCACATATAACATATTGAATTATGCCATCCATATCACATACCAAAGAAAAGTAACAGCCAGAATGTTATGTCAAGGAGAGGCATGCAGATTTATCCACTTCCTTTCAAATTTACTTAGTTGTCTATTTTGAAAACCAATTTGCTTCTCAGTCACATATGTGACCGTGCACCTCAAAACGAACATAAAAGTCGCACACACTGATTTTGCGTGAGGACTGAAATTAAGTGAAATGGGTCAACCTAGCCGAACTTGACTTTTTCATATTTTCTGAAAGAGCGGGTCTTCTTTTACATTATACTAAAATTTGGTATCATAAAACGGGCAGGAAAGTGTGTTTTTTAAGCAGTTTATCTGGAACATTTTTGGTAGAATAGTGTGATTAGATGTGTCTTTAGAATCCCTTTTTCATTTCTGAAAAAAACCTTGTACGCACTCTTCACTTTCAACTCTAATAACTTTTGAAAGGATAGTGCTACTACTTTGAAGGTTGGCATTAATTATGGACAGAACATGTTAATGAGGCATGCTTAATTTCAGTTTAATCTAATAATCCCTTCATTGTTGTTACTCTGGTGGTTTACTTCCTGTTTTTTGTCCCATTCATCGCACAGCCAGCACGGTTTGGTAAAGATTAAGCGCTTGAATAGACACTACTTCAGAGCCTCTTTTCTCAGTTCACACTTTCCCTGAGTTTGTGTTTTCTTTCCAATATTAAGATAGGTTAGAAGAGTCCATTTGATTTGAGTTATACATCATTTTAAAGCTTAAAGTCTGCTCTTTCAGAATATGGTCTTAACTAAAAATTCATATCTGGCGACTTTTTGTTTGTTTTGAGGTGCAGGGTCACATATATAATTTTTAGCTTTGACCAGAACAGTTCAAATGTTGGCAGAATACCCAAATGTCTACATGCATACATCATCTGTTTGGCTATAACTATACAGTGATTCAAAAGAGGCCTATAGGGAACTTGCGCCGTGCGCCCGCGTACGCATTTGACTAAAACACCGGGACCATGCACCTTTAATTCTTTATGTACCAAGCACTTTACATTTACTTGCCAAGCGTTTTCATCAGCATTCAGAGTTTCATCCAAACTCAAGCTAGTTGTACTCTATTTGTGACCCTGCACCACAAAACAAACAAAAAGTTGCCAGACATGACTTTTTAGTTAAGACCATATTCTGAAAGAGCAGACTTTAAGCTTTAAAATGATGTATAACTCAAATCAAATGGACTCTCCTATAAACCTATCTAAATATTGGAAAGAAAGCGCACACTCTAGAAAAGTTTGAACTGAGAAAAGAGGCTCTGAAGTACAGTGTCTATTCAAGCACTTAAAGGACAAGTTCACCTTCATATACATGTGGATTGAGTGAAGGCAACAATATTAGTAGAACACATCAGTGAAAGTTTGGGGAAAATCTGACAATCCGTTCAAAAGTTATGAATTTTTAAAATATCTGTGCAATCACTGCTGGAGGAGAAGACTACTACAGTGTATGATGTCACATGCGTACAACGATATAAACAAAATAAAAAGAGAATTTCACAAAACTTGACTTTTTGAATAAAGTGCAAATTTCTTCGACTTGTTACTGACTTATGTTGCTGGGTAATATTATTCCCCCTGCCTTCTGAAAGAGAGAAGTCGAGTGTTCTTTTATCATGTGAGAAAAGTGAGAATATCTTGAATTTTCTTTATACTTTCTTTATATAGTTGTACTCATATGACATCACAAGCTATAGTAGTCTTCTCATCCAGCCGTGACTGAGCAGAAACTTCACAAATCCATAACTTTTGAACGGATTGTCCGATTTTCCTCAAACTCTCATTGATGTGTTCTACTAATATTGCTGTATTCACTCAACCCACATGTCTATGAAGGTGAACTTGTCCTTTAATCTTTACCAAACCGTGCTGGCTGTGGGATGAATGGGACAAAGAACAGGAAGTAAACCATGAAGGGATTATCAGATTAAACTGAAATTAAGCATGCCTCATTAACACATTCTGTCCGTAATTAATGCCAACTTTCAAAGCAGTAGCACTATCCTTTCAAAAGTTATTAGAGTTGAAAGTGAACAGTGTGTACAAGGTTTTTCAGAAATGAAAGAGGGACTCTAAAGACACACCTAATCACACTATTCTACCAAAAATGTTCGAGATAAACTGCTAAAAAACACACTTTGAAGTTTCCCGCCCATTTTATTACCCCAAATTTTAACATAATGTAAAAGGACACTTGCTCTTTCAGAAAATATGAAAAAGTCAAGATTGGCTAGGTTGACCCATTTCACTTATTTTCAGTCCTCACGCAAAATCAGTGTGTGCAACTTTTTGTTTGTTTTGTGATGCACGGTCACATTTTAAGCCCACTCAGGTGTAGCAACATGCATCAGATCAACAGGAAGATCATTGTGACACAATAGGGATTAGGAGGATTAGATGATCTCAATTCTTTGACAGTTAATTTCCAGACATCCGTGCCAATTGGCAAAGAAAGCACGGCCGTGTGCACACCAGTCAGCAAACAAAGCATAGGAATGGTTACATTGATGCTTTCCTAACCCTTTATGTCTTCGAAGAAATTTTGATTAATTGCTTGTATAAACCAAGCTTCACAAATGCTTGCACTTTGTACAGTATAAAAATTATAAGAGCTGATGGTGTATGTGGCTTCCTATATCTATTCAAAAGAAAGCATGTTTACTTTCAATACCATTATAAACTTTACTGAGGTTTTAAAAGAAATAATTTTTACTTAATCATGTACAAAACGTACTGTAAAAGTGATATGGTGATATATTTCGCCCAATGTGAAATTAGCGCAAAAATAAAACACAATTTTTTGCATATTGTACATTTTCACTATGCAGAATTAAAAATGTATTAAATTTATCTTTAATACCCGAGTGCGAAATATTCCACTTTTACAGTTTTCCATATGTTAAATGATGATATAAAGACTGGCATGTGTTGTAAAAGGTTCTTGATTGCCTGCCATTATACATTCTGTAAAGACTGGTGCACTTTCTTGCATTGTATCTCTTGCACAGGGTGAACTCTGGACCATATACTTGGCATTACCATACGTGAAGAGTACCGGTCTGTATTCCTTGGAGCTGCCAAATGACTACAACATTTCCTTTGATTACTACAGCGTGCTAATCTTCCTTATGATTCTTTATATTCCAAGTAAGTCAAAGAAATGGTTGGCTTAGTTTTGATGGAGCTCTGCCTAGTGGGCAATTTGCTCCAGAAAAAAAAAAAAAATTGGTTCTTTAATTGTTTGGAGTAACCGTACTTATAAAAATATTTCATTTATTATCTCACTATCATCCATATCAAAATTTATTGTTTAAAAACTGCTTGGGTTCAGAAAACAAAGTGGATAGGTTTAAGGAAAACAGATGTCACCTGCCTACTCCTGTACCAGAATAAAGGATTGCATGTTTCCCGTCAGCTGGAGGATTGAAGACCCTCCCGCTGATGCCATTGATGTTTTGGTCCTTCCGGGGTTGGGGGTCTGTAAGGTCTTATCAGCCTAATGTTATTTAATATTAGTCTAGTAGGCATGGACGTCATCAGTGGAAGAATAGCAGAAAGGTTGAAGACAGTAAAGGAAGACAGACTGCTAGGGAGGTGAAGGGCGTGAACTCAAAGAAACGGATGCACCATCCTCTGTTTTTACTCCTGCATTGTGCCAGGTTTTCTGCCATTGTAAGCAAGAGAAGAAATTGTAAGTGGCAACACGTTACAACAGATAGCAGTGGATCATTGTTCAATTCTGTTATTCGTTATTATCACAGCAAATGGAATGAAGATACTTGTGAACTGTTCAGCACAATCATATGATTCAAATTTGTTTCAAATGCAGGAGAGAACCTTACAAAAAATCTAGATGGAAAGATGTGAATTCAGTGTAGGAGTGAATAACTTGGCAAGATAGTATGCAGTTTACCTTGAAATCATGATTGAAGAGGCCACTTGCCTTGGTCACCAGATAATCAAAGTTTTTTTGAAATCAATTTTGGAGTTTACATTGTAGATGCTGTCATGCTTCATGGGAATCACACTGAAACGCTAGTGCTAATTCAACCGTCATGCTTCATAAGATCTGAAAAGTCTCCTATTTTAAAACATTCCCAAGCTCTGAAATTTGGATATGATGTTGTAGGCCTAATTATGTTTCACTTTTTGAATTTGGACGAAATTTAATATTTCATGTTAGCCAAATTATTTGCAGTGTGCAGTTTTTCAAAGTCTGTGACTTTTTGAGGTTACATAATAATAGTATCACAAATGTAATCTTCTTAATGGCCATGCAAGCTTGCTGTTTCTATGGTTAATGTGGATGATATGCAATGAAGGGAGATTGTGTCATGTTTGCCAAAGACTGCTGCTAGCATGAAAAATATGTGCCATCTTAAATTCAGCCCCATTATGATGTCATTCTTTTCTCTGTTCTCCTGCAGTATTCCCGCGCCTGTATTCACATATGCTGAGGCAGCGGAAGAAGATGTTGACGGGCAAGCCGGGAGCCAAGAGAGACTAACACCGCCCCCAATTATCTCCTTCTTTTCTAGTTTGTTTGTACTTATGAAATCAAAAGATGTCCATCTATAGTGTTCACTCGTCCGCAGACCAGGGTGGCATTCTCCAGTTTGTGCTGTACTGTTCTGTAGTGTCTATGAGAGATTCAGTGCTCCTCAGTGAGCCTTTTTTTCCTCAAATCTTGTCCCAAGTTCTTTCCTATTAATCCATTGAAGACTAGACCAGAGTATTTTCAGGCTGGGGTAAATGGGAAATGCGTGTTACAGGAACATCAGTACGTCTTCAACGGGTTATTGAAGACTTTGGTTTGGTTTGTGGTCAAAGCCACACATCAACACTAAAAAATATGGAAATGGTATCTCATATTTCAGGCTTTCAAAAAGATGGCCACCATAATATTGTCATATTCTGTGCATTCTTTGGTAATCAGTCTACTGAGCTATCCCCCCCCCCCCCCCCCCCCCCGAAGTCGTCTTTGTCTTCTAGAAGAGATATTACTGTATGTCAGTTCCTGTAGCACTCACCAGATTAAAGGGGATGGCTAGTAACTGATCAGTGGGAATCAGTGGGAATGCTGGAGGATGATTGTTCCAATCCTTGTGGGATTCATTTAAGAGTACATTATATAGCCATTGTTGTGTGAAAATTATTTGCTTCAGAATGGTCTCATATTCAAGTACTGTGCAGTTTAATGTTTCCAGGTTAGCGTGCCTGGTCAATGACGGGGCATTAATCTGCACATTACTCGAATATGAGACCATTCTGAAGCAAATAATTTTCACACAACAGTAGATATATAATGTACTCTTAAATGAATCCCACAAGGATTGGAACGATCATCCCTCAGCATTCCTACTGATTCCCACTGATTGATTACTAGCCATCCCCTTTAACAGAAAGAAAGAAAGAAAACCAAATCGCGCACCCTCTTGTGGTCAAACCTGTATGTGCATTGTTGGGATTCCCCTGTTGAAACGTTTTAAGCATACTCTACTATGTGTGCTCACTTTGGGGCTTGAATTCAGGAAAGGCTCTGGGCAGGATTTGTCGATCAGATCGGGAACTTGCACAGTGACTTTGACAGCTAGACAAAACTTGAGAATGCCACCCTGGGATCTGCTCTGGAATCTGTATGAGATGCAAGTCACTTTCGGGGATTTACTGCTTCAGAGACCGATATCACAATACTGTAAAAATGGCAATTTTGATGCGAGTAATTTTTCACAATCAACTTGGTAAGACGAATTTCCCATATTTTTAATTTTATGCATGGTAATGACAATTGAGTGAGCAGTTCCTTCTAACGTCTCACCGCTGCAGTGGTGGTTAAGGGCTTTGACCGCAAATACTGCAGTAAAAGTTAACTGGTCAACATCACGACAGCAATTTAACTCATTCTACGGGACTAGCAAATGTGAAAAGAAAAACTACCTTCATAGCAACATGCAAAACAGTAAGCACAAAATTTGTGCACTT
Organism: Diadema antillarum; assembly: GCF_040938485.1. NCBI lineage: Eukaryota > Metazoa > Echinodermata > Echinoidea > Diadematoida > Diadematidae > Diadema > Diadema antillarum. The sequence continues at coordinate 57,078 of NW_027272855.1, forward strand.
CAAAATACAAGTTTGCTGCATGTATTACAAAATGAGCAAAAAATTATACTTGTACAGTGTTTATCTCCTTTCGATGCTGACAGGTTACAGCAAACACCTGTGTCTGTGGTGGATGTGGTCTGGTATCCGCAGTAGAACTTGTATCTTTGGGGTTTGGCCATGGATTGTGTTCTATTAAATTATCTCCTGTCTGATGTAGTGAGTAGCCTGCTTAGCATTAAGCTGTGGGATGAAGCTTCTAAACTGGTTGCATCCAGCAAACCAAAAGCTCACAGTGTTTGGGATCATGATAAAATTCAACCTGAAAGTCTTGCCAATGTCAGATCATGAACTCTTCAAGTGAGCCAATTTAGTGAGTATATTTTGCAATTATATGGCTTCTTTTTGTGTTTTGGTCTCAAACACTTGAGCTGCACTGGCTCCCTATCTGTGCAGGGACTTTGGACAGTGTGCAGAATGCCGTGGGGTTTTCTGTGCCAATCAGCTCTCAAAGCACTCAAAGGTTAAAGAGAGATATGCGACTGAACCATTTTACCCTTCTTGTGGAAGAAGGAGTTTGTCACAGCTACAGAATGGAGAAAAGAAGCAAGCTGAAATATCTTTCGCATTTGTTTAATCAAACCTTCAAACACTCAACACTACAGATGGACTAATGTGAAATTATTCAAATATTGCTGAAAATTTTGTAGAAATGATGTGGTTTGGTACCAAGTAAATCAGAGGATATTGTAAAAGGTTTGTTGTGATGGTAGCAACAGTATTACAGTGTGTTGATTGGACAGGACAGTTTTTCTGGATGGATTTTTTTTTTTGGTTCAATTTTTGATGGAGAAATGGTAGATTATTTTTCATTGAGAATTTTTATCCCTTAAAAAAAGTACATAAACCCTATCTGTGCAGGGACTTTGGACTGTGTGCTGAATGCCATAGGGTCTTCTGTGCCAATCAGCACTGAAAGCACGAAAGTTTAAAGAAAGATATGCAACTGAATCTATTAGAGGTAGACAGGCTTTTTTTTGAGTAGGGGTTTGGGATTAACCCATTATTTTTTTTTGAATTTCTATTGTTGTACCTGAATCTTAAAGAAGTAACACATTTTTCGAAGATTAGTTTTTGTTTCTCAAACCGGCAAATTTTTTTGTCTGATTTTTTTTTGTTTTGTTTTGTTTGTTTATCCTTTGATTATTGTAACCAGTTTCATCTATTTAATCTTGGATATAAGGTATGCACTGAAGTTCAGTGCCAAATTTAATGATGAGAAGAAAATTGCTGCTGCAGATGTCCTCCAGAATCTAATGGGTTAATCATCGTCACTGGAATCTGTGGTCTGCCAGTTACAAAATTAGTGTGGTGCTTGTGATATTAGAGGTTACTCTGAAGTGATCGAAGTATGGAATGCCTGCTGTGAGTCACAAAAAAGAAGAAGATACATTTGAGGGATTTTTTTTCCTGTGCTAAAATCATGGTTAAACTCTGTAGAATTTGACTACATAAAAAAATGGTTTGAGCAACACCATTCTCACTCCCAGAAATGCAAATTAGGGGTATCATTGAACTGTCACTGCATTCCATACATTTATCCCGATGTTACACAGCAATATTGTCCAAACTTTACTCCTTAATTGTTTGAACATTCAATACATAAAGTAGACCTTTATTCATAATTATTAAATGCATTTTAGTATTACATCAAGTGTCAGACCAGTCATCTTTGGTTTGTGAAATTGATAAATAATATTTCATCGTGTGATTGTATTCTTTATTTCTATATTTTGCTGCCATCCAATATTATGATTGAAAACACTGAAATTTATGACTAGTGGTTGGTGTGAGAACTGAGTAGTGATACATTATCAAGTAAGCAACGAAGTTGATGTGTGCTACCGGGATGAAATACTTTCAAATTACCTGAGGTCAAAGTGAATATACTTTCCTTTCGGATTTTAACTAGATGTATGATTAGAAGTATGATTAGAAGTGTTATATTTTTTATAGCACCTGACTGCTGTGAAAAGTGCACATAGATTACTCATTACTTCATAGTTGTGATAAAGACCTGTGACTAATGTAACTTTCCTTCAAGGCAATGCCAGAATATGAGCATTTTGGGCTTACAATGTCATGCTCCAGTAGAGTGGCGGCCGTTGTTGGAAGAAATCTCAGTTTTTCAGATTTACATGTAGGTTCTACGTGTATGCAGCAAAGACATCTGCAATATTAGGGGATGTATTGTTGGCATAGACTTCATTCTAGAGAGTTTAAATTTCTATCAGCGATTTTTGAATACTCTGGAGCTAGTCATTAAAGATTGAAAGTATGAAGTGCAATGAATGTAAAGATGTGATCAAGGGTCATTTTCAATAGTGATTTTTCCCTCCTTTTTTTCTGATTTGGCATCTTTTTTTTTTTTATAATTTAAACCATTGTGCAGTTCTTTATCCTAATCTTGGTGCAACTGATTGCCTTTAATGAGATATTCCACAACTCAAATCCTATCTCCTTGTAATAACTTGAAAAGTAAAGAAGGAAACTTGTTTTGTGTGAGTTTTGTGTGTGTGTACTAATGACATTGCATCACTATTCAACATAGTCTTGTTTAATTCTGTTTGTTGTGGTGTAAGGTTGAATATGGCATTGTACTCATTTCGTACAAACCATCCCTGTAGTAGTGCTGGTGCATTACTATTTTGTTTTGTGTCGTATTTCGTGTTCAAAAAGTGTCTCAGGATGCATAAAAGTTGTACATGCTGTATATTTTTGCAGTGGTTTTATGATTCTTTAGTAGACTTTTTTTTTGACCAGAAATTACAGTATAAAAGGTGTATTACCAGAAAGAAAACAATTTGAAAGGGTGTTGAAATAGCCCCAAGTGCTTGACTCTCTTCAAAATACACAAAAATTGATCTAGTGTGTTCATGCACTGTACATGTATAATAATGTATTACAGGTTTTGGTTCAACACTGTTCCTATCTCTGAAACTCATTGTGCTTATTGTAGTCGGTGACAGAATGATTTTTAGAGCAAGAAAGGTATGAGCATTGTTATCAGAAATGTATGTGTGGCAAAGAAAATTTGGTGAATGTCTGAGCATTATCAAAAGAGTATTGAGTCGTGAAATGCACATCAATTCTATGTCAAAATATTAATGTAAGCTGTGCACTACATGAGAAAGTGCAAACACTAAATATTGCCGACATATATGTGGATGTGGAAATATTTTTTGACAGTATATTAAAATTTCAGTCAGAGAATATCAGTGTAGAGTAGAATTAATTACAAAGGGAAGGTTTGTGGTAATGAGGTGCATATTCTTCACTGACAGTGAGCACACGTATTCAAGTGAAGTGTGTGTGAACGGCAATTACGATAGATGGATTGAAGAGGAATAGACCATAGAAAATGGATTGACATACAAGTACAGTGTATTTGAAAACTTAACTCATTCGGTAATGCAGTGATTGAATATCATCTATGCAAATTTACCATTGTTATTTTTCATCGTCGGTGGAGATGCTGGGAGAAAGAAATGACGAGAGTGACCGCTAACTGATTGGTTTACAACATTTTAAATATAGAGTTCAACGTTACCATAAATTATTTGATTGGCTGGGCTCTTTCATTCGTAAAAAATTGTAATCTCTCCCTCTCTTTCTCTTTACATTTTAACTTTTGGAAATGAGTGTGTCATGCATTTATCAGCTTCATAACTTCATGTAGATCAATGCAGTACTTTTTAATACAACAATTAGAGAATTTTTGTGAGAAAAATCCAGTACAGTACTCTCAATTTTCCCTACCTGATGTGGCATCATGAAAAAGCACGAAGTGCTGTCGTGACGTGGTTGAGGCACAACAGAATGAATGAAGAGTACAGTGTAGTTGTGGCTCAGTGGATGGACTGTGTCTCACAAAGTCCCTGGTCCGAGTCCCCTGGCTGCAGCGATTGCGCCCCCCAGGAAAGGCACTTTATCCACATTGCCTATAAGGTCATTAGGAGGTGACTTACAGTCGTTATTTCCGTGGTTGCTTGCTAACAAGCAGTCATAACTTCCTCAGTGACCACGTAAACTAAGTCAGTTCATTTCAGTCAGTTCATTTCAGTGACTACAATGTAATTACATGTACAACAAGGAGAAAGAGCTAATGTCCTCTGCACTTTGAATACTTTTCAAGCTGATAGGCATCAGTTTTCTCAACCATTTATTCATTTATATATTTCGTTTATTTATTTTATTTATTTATTTATTTATTCATTTATTCATTTATTTATTTATATATTTATTTATTTTTCAGTAACAACCGATGTAGGCTTATTAAAGTTTTGAAGTATTGAACCAACTTGTACCTAATGATTATTCGGATTTGTTTCAGGGTGAAATGTTGTGGCCTGCCACTGTAAAACCCAGAATGGGAAAGGGTCTCTCCGGAAGGGGGAACAAAAAAAGAAGAAAAAAATGATTAACGCTTGTTAATAAAACCAATCTAGTTACATGTATCATGGTTTATAGATCGTGATGTGCTTTGTGAACAGTCCCTTGAGGTTCGTTTATTTGTTTGTATCATTTTTCCCATCAGAGAAGATAGCTTGACAGCCCATATTCAGCTGCACTAGCTGGTCTTCCATGGGGTCCAGTTTGATGTGAGGTGGGACCACTTCACCGGGTTAAAACACCCTGCTCTTTGCGATGAATGAATGAAGCGGGATCTGTAACGTCCTTGAGTTGTGACTATCTCACACACGGGACCTCCATTTTATTTTTCATCAGAGGGACAGATTGTTTTGCCTGTAACTAGAAGGGGCGGTATGATTACAAGGAACATTGCTCAGATAGACTCGGGGATCGAACCCGCGTCCTTTGGATCTGGAGGCAGACGCGCTACCGACTGAGCCAAATCACCGCCCTTTGTAGATGCGAAGGTGGTTGTAGAGAATAGTAGCTGCAGAGAGAAACTAAAGCAGGGAAGAGATGATTTTCCTTTCTTCAGCTCTTCTCCCGATACATTGTACACTCTCGTCACACATCCAATCGTATTTCAGAAAATGAAAATGTCGCTACCTTTGATTTGAAGTTGTTTGTGTCCTGAAGATTGTCGTGCAAGGAACCATCTTTTTTTATCCTTTTTTTTTAGGAGGGGCAGTGTTTTTGAGTGATGGCTGACGAAATACAAAATTTGAAGAGAAAGATAGAGGGGGAGTGATAATATTAGAAATTGAGTGACATGCTGGAATATTGCACTATTCTATGATATGCCATTAAATTTATTCAGTACTTTTACAAATTAATTGCGATATCTCCACTTTTGACACCGCATGTCAAATGGTTCATACATTGTATTAGTGATACGTTACATGTAATGAGAAAAGAGAGAAACTGAAGTTAGGTGCCACATATTTTTTGAATTTAGACTTCAAGTTTTCATAGTCACTTTCTGATAGCTAATTGTCCTCGGAAACTTGTATTTCATTTTTCAGTCTAATGCTTAAAATTTCATAATTCTGACAAACTAAATAGTTACAAAGATAAGTAGTGAAATTAACATTTCATTAATTTTTGTACATATGGCCGTCAAAACTTTAAAACCTTGTCTTTGAAAAAAAAAAGTGGCCTTTTTCTGCTCTTCTAACTGTAGATAGTCTCACCTACTTTTGCTAGCAGTGGAACAGCCCTCATCACAGTTAAGAGTGGCCAGACTGTCGTAAATGTTACTCATCGAATAGATATTTATAAAAAAATCATATTATTTTGCCCCACTCTTCCCTCATTTACAGGAAACCGTGTCTTGAACGTTGACTTGAGATTAATTATGGTCGTATTCCTTCGCCTTCAAAAGAATCGTCTGTCTTCTATGGCTGGCGGTTGATGCCATTACATGTATACAACCGTGTAACCAGTATACAGCCATCCTATGGGTCAGCCATGGAGGAAGGTTTTAACCAATAAGAACGCAGTGGTTGTATAGTTGCATGATTGTAGGCTAACGGTTTCAACCGCTCGCCATAGTAGTCTTCTCACGTCTGTCGAGTCTGTCATAACGAAATACTTCGAACCGAACTTGAATATATACCCCACACGTCATGCTGTTGACTTGTCGTCTAGTATAGCTTTGTCCCAATTACAGAATGCAATGCAAGACCCGCGGAACGTTATTTGAGAGTGTGTATGCGTATATGTGTGCGTGTAATACTATTATATTCCTTTATATTATACACATTTAACAAAGACTTACAATGTATTAAATGTCTAGAACCTCCTACCTTTGGCTGTAGTTACGTTTATCAATTTGAGCCCTTAAAGGACAAGTTCACCTTCATAGACATGTGGGTTGAGTGAATGCAGCATTAATAGTAGAAGACATCAGTGAGAGTTTGAGGAAAATCGGACAATCCGTTCAAAAGTTATGAATTTGTGAAGTTTCTGCTCAGTCACGGCTGGATGAAAAGACTACTTTAGCTTGTGATGTCACATGAGTACAACGATATAAAGAAAGAATAAAGAAAAATCAACTTTTTCCATTTTTCTCGCATAACAAAAGAACACTCGACTTCTCTCTTTCAAAAGGCAGGGGGAATGATATTACCCTTAATATACGTCAGTAACAAGTCGAAGAAGACGAGTGTGCACTTTAATAAAAAAAATAAAGTCTTGTGAAATTCTCTTTCCATTTTCCTTATATCGTTGTACGCATGTGACATCATACACTGTAGTAGTCTTCTCATCCAGCAGTGACTGCACGGATACTTTAAAAATTCATAACTTTTGAATGGGATTGTCCGATTTTCCTCAAACTTTTACTGATGTATTCTACTAATATTGCTGCATTCTCTCAATCCTTGTGTATATGAAGGTGGACTTGTCCTGTACATTATGTAAGACAAAAAAATAATCCAGGCGACAGAAATTATCTCATGACCTCCAAAGAAACTTACGGGAATTGAGGGCTTTGACTCACCATACACCGAAATATATCTTAATTCTTGCTTTTCATCAATCATTCCTACGGAATTAAATGAGTAATCGGATGTCCCTCTTTCTTTTTCTTTTTTTTTCTTTTTTTTTAGTGTATATATACCTAAGACAATTAAAATCTCCGCCCAAAATAATTGTGTCGCAATCAAATTTAGCAAGTTGATATTGGATATAAAAACACACAAGTCTACATTTTGGCCACGAATATTAAGTCTTAAATTATGAATTGAAATTGAACTTCCATTTCATGAAATCAGAATGAACTCTTAACTTTAACACCGAACAGGCCTCTAAACAATAAACATATACCTCTTGTGTTTTAGGTGAAAAGTTGCTATTATGGTAACTTTGCCATCCAATGGTAACTTCCATGGAATTCTTAATTTTGATTGGCTGTTGAGTATTGTTGCCATGGTAGTTACCATTGGATGGCAAAGTTACCATAATACACGTTGTAGTAACTTTTATGCAACGGGCCCCTGGTCTTTTCGACCTCGGGCAACTACTGACGAAATAAGTTTCATGCAGAAGAATACATTTGCTTTTCTAGCGATCGACCATAGAAATACGGATAACCTCTATCCAGATCTCGAAGGCCTTGAACATTCAGTGAGAACTTTTTTTTTTCATGATTATTACTTAACAGTACGTAAATCAATTACGGGCGCGTATAACATTGCCCTTATAAAGAATAGAGTATAACGTGACATTAACTGTGATGGAGTGATTGGCAACGTCGATTTCATTACATGCGAAAGTACTTTTCATTTTTAGCATTCATCATACCAGAACGTAATTTTACCAAAGTTTGACAAAACATATTTATCTTCACTTTGAAAACGCACCAAATCATATTTCGTTTGATTGCAATAGAAAAAGTAAATGGTCAGTAAAGGAAATCAATAAAGCGTATCGTTACTATTATCTGTCCATTGCTGCTTCAATTTCAGCTCTCGGAGAGTTATAACGGGAACCATGATAAATATTTCGGAAGTTGATGAAGATTATTGTTAGATTTCGCAATTTTAATCAATCTGTGTTAAACGAAATGAAGACTATCAACTAACTAAAATTATTTCAGAGCCATTTTCAGATTCCTGCTTTTTGAATCCTCAGATGATGTCTTATTTTGCAAAGTGCATATTTAACTACAACGTATTGTTCAAATCTACACAATGTTAATTCTTTCTTCTTGAGGCAATAATCATTGTAAACAAATTACATCGGTTATTATATATCTGTTTATTGCGTAACATTTATTTTACACATAGGAGCCTATATACTGCACGCGCATCTAAAAAAAAGAAGAAAAACTGCGATTCCCAATAATTTCCCTCATTTTTCGCTTCTCATCTAGAAACTGTGAAAACGAATAGAAGCTTTTGTTAATAGTCTGTTTATTACTTGAAGTTATTTATTTCCACCACTTACTGAATTTAACAAAAAATTTACGTGCGCTTTTTTCAAACCTTAAATACATGTATAGTCTTACAGACTGAACACTGCTAGATGTTGTCAAACGCAAGAAGCTTGAATGGAGTTGTTTTTCTTTTAAACATGCATCGTATCTTTCACGAAGATAAACAGCATCAGCAACAAGAATGACATTACATAAAAACTTCACACTGATAACAATCGTAGTTATGATAATATTCGTTGGACAAATTGATTGTAGTAATAGTACTACAATGTAGTATTGAATAAAGAAATTATATCACCATGGAACAGCAATGCATATATATTATGTTGTAATGCAAACAAACAAAGGGAAAACTGACCAGAAGCAAATGTAGAAAATAATATCAGCAAGATGCATGCTTGAATCGAATATGACGAGCAAGACGTGCCAAGAATCCTATACATATTTTGCCTGGGTTTTGCGGTATTTTAAGCGATACGGGTTTTATGAAACAAATTTCTAGCACACAAAGTAAAGTTGTAAAGCTTTGTTTTGTCGTATTTTGTTTTACATGTGTCGATAAATGCTCAAACATAGACACCAAAGTGTGGACTCCAGCATTGCTTGTGATCGATGCGTCGGATTAGATTCCTAATTGTCCTCTTAAGATGTTTATCCGTCAATATGAGGACGACAACATTCCACCACAAGCTGAAGAACGGTAAACTTTCCACCAAGGACGTCCACCACTTAGGAAGCGGAAGCCTGACACGCAGAAACCATGTTATGTTCACAACATGTGGGACCCAGTACAGGTAGACCGAACCTGTCATGAGAGCCACCGTGATCGTTGCCTTAATTGACTTCGTCAATGTACGAGCTGACCGCTGTTTGCCTTTTGTTGACTTCGAGCGCAGACGACCTAGCCTTTTGGAGATGTTCTTTACCATCTGGGTGTGTGGGTATTGATGGTCAATAATGTGGGTGTCTGTGACCCCTAACGGGTCCAGGACCGCCGGTGGCTGGTTGACCACCTGCCTATGGAGACGCCGTGCAATTAAGAAGATGTGCAAATTTGTGCCGGTTATGAATATAATTGTTGCTGCACATGCTACCAGTACGATCAAAAGAATAACCTCCAAGGTTTCGAAAAAAATACCAAGAGTATTCAAATCGCACTCAATGAATGCGTAAATTGTTTTTTCGAAAGGTGAATGCGGAAAAGGAGCAAAGGAAAGAGACAACAGTGAGAACAAGACAATTCCTACAATGGCAATGTTGGCTCGGCAAGTGTTTACCAGAGTAGAGTATCGTAGAGGTCGAGTTATCATGATGTACCGATTTAGGTTAATTAGCAATGTTAGGCTTTGAGTTGATATTATGAACGAAATGTCCACGAAAATCGTTTGGAACAGAATGAAGGGTTCGTGTAAAGTCGTTGCGAAAATACGAACGATAAAACAATACGTACTGTACAGCCAATTTACTCCAGCAAGCACTCGAAACAACCGATGAGATATCTCGTCAAAGTTAGCCAGAGGAGTCTGCAGAGCAATCAACAAAAACATGTTCAGTACGTTCGAGACACCAAGTTGAATGTAATTAATGATAGAAAATACATTGTCTGCACTAGATTGATAAAACGCAATGGTGTTATTAATCACCTCACAGAAATCTGCCGTCGTCATTTTGTGCACCGCTTGTATAACGGGATCAACTTTTGGGGAAAGCAACCCGTTCGTGTAGTCTAGTATCCAATGACACAGTCTCCTTTCATTGGATGTTTTAGTGATACGCTCGGCGAAGATAGAATAAGTATGGGTCTATATCTGGATGCTTCGACGTTGGAAACCACGCTGTGTATCAAGTAAAACTCGTGCGAGGAACCGTCTTCTATCTGATAGCAGATTTGCTATCCTGAAGGTACATGTTCTTGATGCAAAGACGATGCTAAGATGCGCGGCAATTCCCACGATTTTGTTGATATGTAGGGCTACCCGATTGTACGGATCGATTTGCATGTGCGTTCGGAGGTATAGTTTCTGGGAAACTGACAAGACACCGTTGTCCGCTGTGAAATATCAATCAAGTAGGCAGTATGATGCCGCATGCTCCGGAAGTTCTCATCCGTTTCGCCACCTTGACGCGGTCGTTCTTCATTAATTGACGTTGCTCCAACACGACGGTTTGATTGGATCGCGTTTGCAGTCTCCAATTCACCAGTAAGCAACCATCTTTAAAATGGTATGCAAGCCGGCTGCGTTGGTGGTGCAAGACCGCGATTTGCATGTTCTTATGAAGTATATATCTTACAGAACATTTTACACGAAGAGACCAAATACACACGTATATTATAATACGTATATACTGTGTGTGTGTGGGGGGGGGGGGATGGGGTTGAGGCATGGTACTTCAGACGATTGCAAATATACTCCCATGATAATTTTACTAATACATTTGACAATAATTGACGACTTGAAAGACAAAGCATGCAATTGAAAAATCGACCGAAAACGCGCACAAAAATATCGGCATATATACAAACAGTGACATACATGTACTTGCATAAATGTAACGACGATCTACGCAGGGCGTTCCAAAAAATATTTTTTTTTAAAAAGTAACCGAAGTCGACAAGACAGGTGGACACGTCGATGGAGGGAATTGGTGCATAAAAGGTAAGGGCTGAATGACGTGCTAACAAGAGACTGTAAATTACAGCCACTTATAAAATGCTAACAGAGGGGATAGCATTTCATTAAAAGTTGATGTGAAAAACAAACGATGAAACTTGGACTCTGTCTGAATCTCGATTCAAAGACTTTCTCAGCATCATGCTCTAAACTGAAAACACATTATAAACCGAAAATAGTTTTATCAAGTCATTATTATTCTGAACAAAAGCCATCTGCGTTTTGTTGCATAACATTTGAGTTACACCAAAAATCAAACTGTATATACCTCCACCTAGAAAAAAAACTCCGCGATCCTGGATGACTCTTTTCTTCTCATGTAGAAAACGAAAACGAAATGAAAACATTAGACAATTGATTGCTGGATAAATAATAAATTAAGTGAATTTATTGAAACGTTACGTGTTCTATTTTCTGTCTTACAGATCGACTGGAAAGAAATGTATTTGATACGAATGTGTGTCTGTATGTGTATATGTATATCTATATATCTCTCTCTTATTATAATCAGGAGTTTTAACGACACGTGGACTGTCTTTTATAAGTACATTCAGATCAGCATAGACCGCAATAACGAAAAAACATTCTGTGTATGAGTAAGACAGTACATATGTATACCGCTATGTTCAAATTTGATGGATTATGAATATGATAAAAAAATAAACTGTAGGAGAATACACACAAACCAGAAGATTAACTCAACTACCAACAATTTTGATAATTTTTATATTATCAACGTGGCTGATAACAATCGTACTTATTACGATTATAGAAGTGAAATCAGCAACGACTCTTCGTACTGCAAATGTAGTACATGTAATTCATAAAGAATTGTTACGATTACAACAGTAGGGGCCTATGTAGTAACGAAACGCATGTAGATGAGTGAAAACCTGAAGTTTAACAACATAAAAAAAAGTTATGAGCGGAGAAAATACCAGCCGAATGCGGTTCTGGAATATGACAAACAAGACGTAATAAGACTCTTTTAACCATTTCAGTGTCAATGAGTCGAATGTTCACAAATTCTGCACACATACACTTGCGTGGACAGGAAATGAATGTTTCACGCAGAGGGTTGATGATAAGTTGCATGCCATATGCATGTTGACGTATGTGGCTTTACAGAATAAATCTCTTGCACTCAAAATATAGCTGTAAATTTCTGTTCGCTCTCTCTCTCTCTCTCTCTCTTAATCAATGAATGTTCAAACAGAGACACCAAAGAATGGATTCCAGCACTGTTTCAGATTGATGCGTCCAAGAAGATTCCCAACTGTTCTCTTAAGATGCTTATCCGTCAGTATGAGGATGACTACATTCCACCATAAGCTGCCATACATCAAACTTCCAACCAAGTACGTCCACCATGTTGGAGGCGGAAGCCTGACCCGCAGAAGCCATATTAGGTTCACGACCTGTGGAACCCAGTACAGGTAGAACGAACCTGTGATGAGAGCCACCGTGATCGTTGCCTTGACCGACCTCGTCAATGTACGATCTAGACGTTTGGAACCACTTGTAGGCTTCGAGCGCAAAAAACACAGCGTTTTGGAGACTTTCTTTACCACGTGATGGGTATGCGGGTTTCCAGGCAATGATTTGTGATCCTCCTGAATAAAGTTGTCTGTAACCCTCAATGGGTCGAGGATCGCCGGTGGCTGGTTGATCATCTGCCTCTGGAGACGCCTTGCAATTATGAAGATATGCAAGTTTGTGATGGTTATGAATATGATTGTAACCGCACATATCACCATTTCGATCGACAGAATGATCTCCAACGTTTCGAGAAAATGCCCAAGAGAATCAAAATCACTCTCGATAATTGCGGAAAGGATTCTTTTGAAGGGTGAATGCGGGAAGGGAGCAAATGAAAGAAACAGCAATGAGAACAAGATCTCCCCAACAATGGCAAAGTTCGCACGGCGAGTATTAACCAGAGCATTGTATCGCAGAGGTCGTGTTATCATGATGTACCTATTTAAATTGATTAGTAATGTCAGGCTTTGACTTGCCATTGCGAACGAAATGTCTACGAAAAGCGTCTGAATCAGAATATTCGGATTTTGTAAAGCCGTTGCACAGATACGGACGATAAAACCATACGTACTGTACAGCCAGTTCAAGACAGCAAGCACTCGAAAGAACCGATGGGATATCTCGTCAAAGTTAGCCAGAGGAGTCCGCAGAGCGATCAACAGAAACAGGTTCAGTACGTTCGATACCCCAAGTTGAATGTAATTAATGGTAGAAAATACTTTGTCTCCAAAGTATTGATCAAGTACGTTTGTGCCATTGAACATCTCAAGGAGATCTGAAGTCGACATTATGTACACCACCTCCCGAGGTTAACTTCAGGGAAAACAACAACAACGTCAACATCAATAAACGGTTTTCGCAGGATGTTACTTTGAGTGATACTGATGATTCACTATCGATCATTCGTCAAAGTTCAATGTGATCTCTGTGGTTAACGGCTAGAACAAAATAATACACGTATTATAAAGAAGATGGGTAGCACGACAGCGGATACCGCGATGTGTAATGAAGAGCATGCAATCAACTGAGAAATACTTCAATGTATCTGTCTCATTCGCATTCATCTGCAAGGGTTAGATCTCTACTGAACAACGCCCTTTTTTTACAAGTTTCCACGTTAAATTAGATAAGTTAACGTCTGTGACGAATCTTTGTCAGCACGTACAAGGCTATACCCGATTCTCTAGATGCGCACGTATACGTTTGGAGGCGTCATATGGGTTCTGGGAAGCTGACAAGTCATGTCCGTTGTGAAATATCAATAAAATAGGATCATAAAAAAGAAAGCAGTATTATATGACGCTGTAATTAGGCCTATGCACTCCGGAAGTTTTACATCCACTCTTCTCTGCTGACGCGGTCATGCTTAATTGACGATGCTCAAACACAACGTTTTGATTGTACGACGTTTACTCTCCACTCCAATCAACCAAAAGCAAGTGACAATTTTGTGCATTATTTACACACTTGTAGGGGAGGTTGAAGCATGTTGAGACAAGCGATTGTAAATCAAGTTACTTGATGATTTCTAAGAATCCATTTGGCAGTGCATTTAATCAAAACTTGGAACTGAAAACATGAAATCGAACATTCGACTGAAAACGCGCACAAAAAAAAAATATATGTATGAACAAAATAGTGGTATTTGCATTATCATCATAATGTAATAACGAACTATATTACATGCACTGCAAACTTACATCAAAAGACTTTTACCGACACAATACTCTTCTGAGCTGGTACAAATGTAAATAGAAACAGTATTGAGTCATCATGAGAAGCACTAATTTGTACCAATAACGGATGCGTATATACTTGTTGATTTAACTGGAGGCGTATATGTGTTGATTATAACGTTGAATAACTTGCACGTACAATCAAGAACTTGTTTTATTAGCTATACAACCCCATGACACCCATATATTGCTCCTATTTTGAAGTCACCACACTGATTGCCAATCAAACAGAGCATCAAATTAAAAAAAAAATAAAATGTGCTTTCTGTTACCCATAGTGTACAAGATTCTTCCCCTTCATATTGTAATGCTTCGTTGATTTAGTCAATGTAAACAACTCCGAATGATCATCTCGGTCTGTATAGACTCTGGTTTATTTGTGGTCATTACATACGGTTTGTTTGTTTGTTTCATTTCCATCTGAGAAAATGGCTGGACAGCCCATATTCAGTTGCGATAGCTGGTCTTCCATAGGGTCCAGTTGGATGTTCTAATAGGCAGGACCACTGGCACTTCACCGGGTTAAATACCCTGCTCTTTTCGATGAATAAATTGAAGCGGGATCTTTAACGTGCATGGGTCGTCACTCTCTCATACACGGGACCTCCATTTTATGTCCTATCCGAGGGACAGAGTTTCTTGCCTCTTACTATAGAGGGGACGGTGTGATTACATAACATTGCTCAGCGGGACTCGGGAATCGAACCGGGGTCCTTTGGATCATGAGGCAGACGCGCTATCGACAGAGCTAACTCACCATCCTTAAAGTCTTGGAGGAGTGCACCTTTGCACATGCTTCTCTGTAGTACTTTACACTATCATCTCCGAGTGCACCTGGAGTTTCATTTAATGGAATTGGCGCAACACAAGTTGGAATCATTATCATAATTTCGTTTTTGATACGAGATAAAGGGCACCAAGCCATGGCGACGTGTAGCTATAACAAAAATTTGGAATATATACATATATATATATATATATATATATATATATAATCTCTTTATCTTTCACCCTCTCATATTTCAGGTTTACTCTTCCTCGAATGTCGTAGCTCTTGGTTGTTGTGACTGTTATTTTCCTTGCAATCAATTGGTATTCCTGAAATAAAGTAATCGTTTGAAAGCTATTTTCAGACTTTTTCATACTTTCATAAGAAAAATCTTCAATTTTGCACAGTGCACGACTGGGTATATAGGGCACACCTTTTCTTTTTCCTCAAAACTGTATTTGAATAAAAAAAAAGTCGGTTTCCTGTAGATAAGGAAACATTATATTTAAACCACATTTGCGTTGTATTGCATAAAGGTGATAATTATTATAGGAGCCATAGCATGTTTATTAGGGCAACTCTACGAGTCGATGTACAGTGCTGGATTAATTATCATTAGTTTTCCGCCAGAAACTTTGAAAACGAATTGCAGCCTGTCAATTATTGCTTGATCCATCAATGTACATTCTAGTTTTTCCATCAGTACTTCATTCAGTGAAAATGTGTGTAATTTTATTTTTTTCAGATTAGCGAATCTGATTAGAATGATTGATGTTATTATCTGCACACAGAACATTCAAATATTGTCCCGAGAGGGCAATGGCAAAGGAAATTTAAAATGACTCTACACATGATTATGAAATATTAACGACATCAACAATATAAAATATACAATAGTAATACCATTATTATCAATATTCTTTCTATCCTAATCATCAGAATAATTAAAAAATGACATATTAACCATGGTTAAGGTAGTACTTCAATAATGAAAACAATGGTAACATTAGTTACGAAAAAATAAGGAATAAGACGCTAAAATTGGGCCCAACATGCAAGGCAAAAATATCCGCAGAATGAACAACTTGACAAGCAAGATGATGAATAGATGAAAGGTCTATATAACTATCGACAGATATTTGAATGTAATGTTTTCAAGAAGTTTCTACTAAGTATAAAGCAGAGATATGTATAGGAAGGTGTTTTTTTCTCTTCTTATCTAATGTTCACAAGACACTGAAGAATGGATTCAAGCACTTTTTAAAATCTACGCGTGCGAGTAGATTCTTGACTGTCCTCTGAAGATTGTTATCTGTCTTTATGAGGATGACAACGTTCAACCACAAGCTGCTGTAAACCAGACTGACCACCAAGTACATCCACCACATTGGAGGCGGAAGCCTGACCAACGGAACCCAAGTTATATGTACAATCTGAGGGATCCAGTACAGGTAGAAAGAACCTGTGATGAGAGCCACAGTGATCGTTGCCTTGATCGATTTTCTCAGCTCACGAGCTGGTGGTTCCCTACCGTTGGCCGACTTCAAGCGCAGACGACGATTTCTGTTGAAGATTTTCTCTTCCGCATGAGTTTGTGGGTTTTCGCAAGGAGCTTCAGAAGTCCCTTGTTTTTCATGCGACAATTCCTGGTTTTTAAGATTATGATTTTCTTTAATACCCGATGGGTCCGGGACCGCTGGTGGCTGGGTGAACACTTGCCTATGAAGACGCATTGCAATGAGTAAGGTGTGCCCATTCATGCTGGTTATTGATACAATAATTCCTCCACATACTACTACTGCGATCCAAGCTATGACATGGAAAATTTCAAAAAGATGTTCAAGAGAATCATTGTCACAGTCAATGAATGCTGAAAGTATTTTTTCGAGAGGTGAACGCGGAAAGGGCGCATTGCAAAGAGATACTAGTGAGAAGAAGAAAATCCCCACAAGTGCAATGTTGGCTCGGCGAGTGTTAACAACAGTACTGTATCGCAAAGGTCGGGTTATCATGATGTACCTGTTTAGGTTGATTAGCAGTGCCAAGAGTTGAGTTGCCATTATGAAGGAAACGTCTACGAAAACCATCTTAATCTGAATGAGCGGATTTTGTAAAATCGCTGCACAGATACGGACGATAAGACAATACGCACTGTACAGCCAATTTACTCCAGCAAGCACTCGAAAGAACCGATGAGATACCTCGTCAAAGTTAGCCAGAGGAGTCTGGAGAGCGATCAACAGAAACATGTTCAATACGTTCGCGACCACGAGTTGAATGTAAGTGATAGCAGAAAATACTTTTTCTCCGAGAGATTGATCGAGCACGCTTGTGAGATTGATCATCGCACAAAAATCTAAAGTCGACATTTTATGCTCCACCTTTCGATATCAATTACAGGGGAAAAACAGCCAGTTTGTCTCCTCGAATCGTGTCGAATAGCACTCTAATAATTATGCACAGACACAAAGAATGATATTGAACGTGTAAGTGTAAAATTGATTATTGGTTCCTTTCCGACTTGTGTCCGGCGAAGGCAGAATGGATACACGTACTTAGCCGGATAGATTTACTATGGAAACAGAAACGTGCATTGAAGCTCTTGTAAGTTATTCTCCTATTACTATTGAGATTGTCTGTCTTGCCCTCTCCAAGTATCAGATTTTTCTTGACAAACGTCTTTTTTTTTTCTTTCTATCTTTTTTTTTTTTTTTTTTTTTTTGCTGCTGAAAGACAGAAACAAAAACCGATGCTAAAACCAAGTTCCCAGTTAGGCTACTTTTCGATACGTGGACAATTGTTCGAATTCGTATACTAGTATCCGTTCCGTGGCGTCAACGCCAAAAATCGGGTGCTGGGAGACTGCGAAGACATCATCCGATGTAGAAGATCAAACAAGTAGGATCATCGAAAGGAAAGCAATATTTCGCCGCAATTCCGGAAGTTTATAATCCACTCTTCTACGGGGTACTGCTTTATTAAGTGACTATACTCAAACATGACGTTTTGATTAGATTGCATTCACGCTCTGATTCACTGACAAGCGACCGTTAACCGTTGTTCACAAACTGGCAGGGATGGTTGTATTATCTGCAAGGGCGTGTTCCTTAGACTTAATGTATTGTATATGTTGCTTTTTATTGGTAGGGGTGGGAGACATGTTGCCCTACTTATGGCAAATTGAAATACTTATACGATTTACGAATCTGTTTGATAATAATCAAAACTTAAAACAAAACATGAATTCGAACATTAGATAGAAAACGTGCACACAAATATTTTTATTCATTCATCTTTCATCAGTTCATAATGCCGAAGTGAACAAAATTAAACTTGCATTCCAAACTTTGACATATACATACTTGCTATAATAGATCAAACAACTTTCTAAGCATCGTATACTCTGAGACGGAACATATTAGTATAAACAAAAACAAAAAACACAGCAACATCGAGCCATCATCTAAAGCACTATTTTTACCCATAATTATGACAACTAATGTATTCTTGCCGATTTAATAGGGGGCCTATAATACGTGTGATCACGATAACTTGTCAGTCAGCTTTTCAGTTGAGGTAGAATTTTGCTGATTTTCTTTCTTAGATTCAGATAAAAGTAATTTTCGAGAACAAATTAAGAATTGGATATCATACGCGTGACTGTCATGTGCGTGTTTTCCATGAAGGCCTGATATACCTTTTGTGTGAAATAATGATAGTAAAATAAAAACCCTCATCGCTCTTATCTCAACTGATTGAGTTTAGTTTTGAGACTACTAACAGAGAGAGAGAGAGGGGGGGGGACGGCTGCAGAGGTCAATAAACAGTACGTCCTTGTAATTGCATTCTGTTTTGGAGGTATACATTCAGCTATAATGATTAAGGGGAGATGATAAATACGGTCGGAAAGGAAGAGGTATATAAAGAGAGGTATACTTTCATATACAAACATGTATTTCATTATATATTACACATAGAAGTATAATGCAAGTATAAGTATATTTAGCATGAATATTTACATATATGGAGAGACAGAGCAAGCGAGAGGGAAAGAGATGAAGAGGGAGAGAAAGAACGTTCAACAGCAACAAAAATTGATAACCCACCAAAAATAGAAAGAGTCTACATTACACCACAAGGGTTCTTATATTGCTATTCGAAAGACGATTTGCTCGTATATAGATTATGTCATACATGCATCGTAATCACTGTATGTCATCAACGAAACCATGCACACGCTGATCCAGCACAAGCTACAGTCTGAACTCAGTTAATAAAGTCGTTTTCAATAAACGTCGTAGGCTACTGTGTTTTGACGGAGTAAGAACCATTAATGTCAGTGATGTTTACAGCACGTGACAGTGTCGATGCAATGCTCAACATAAAAAGCAGACGCTGTATATTTGCGCCACGCATAAGCGTGGTAATGAGAAGTGTCATGTACACACAACGGAAAAAAAGTAACGCAGATTGATATGGTATTGATAAAGACATAATAGTGATAAGAAATTGCTTATCATATTCTTCATGCGTGACACATGATTACTTTTTTTTTTTTGTTGCTGCAGGAGGCGCTATTCATTTGATTTCACTTTTCCAATTGATGTCTAAGGAGTTGAAAAGATAGAAATATAAGGGTAAAAAAACGAGCACCAGTACCCCTTCGGCCCTAGTTCTGTCTCGAAGCTGCTTTGATAGAGACAGCTCTCTGAAGACTTATTGTTACATCACAATTACAGCTGACAGGGCGTGACAGATGAAAAGGGTAATAGAAAAATATGATGAGGGGAGTTATTATTGATATCCAAGTAGATTTGTAATAACACAATAAAAACTTGTTTCACAAATGAACGTAACCCCATCGTATGACAGATGACAGAGCGCAGAGTGTCTGCGACATTATGATTTATGATGAATTGTTTCGAAAAAGAAGAAGTTTGAAAAATATACATTTTCTACCTCTCTCTTCCTCTGTGATTTCATTTATGTCTTTTTTCTTCATTGTAGTATTCTCATGAAATAGAAAAATGAACGATCTGCATTGAACGAAAAATAAATGAATTGTCAAATCTTTGATTGGTTTGACCGTTATAGTAATCAATTTGAATTTCAAAAGTAAAGAGATTATTTAACAGCCATTATTTCAGATTTATGCCCCTTTGAAGATATCCATAATTTTTTGCACGATTTAAAGGGATCGTATGGTCTCGATTGAGATGGGGGCTCAGGTTTTCAGCGGTTTTTTTATGATGATATTTCAAGATAATGAGGGACCTCATGAAATAAGAAAGAGCATATTATTCTAAAAGGAATGTAAAGTTTATTTGATGAAAATTGAATTTCACATGACTGATATATCCAAAGCAATACGATCTTAATAAAAAGTGGAACCATTTTTTATCAGGATCGCTTTGTTTTACTTTGTTTGTGGATATCTCAGCCATTTCAAAACCAATTTTCGTCAAATAAACTTTGAATTCCTCTAGACTAGTAGGCCTATGCTCTTTAACATTTCGTATAAAAATGGTTTCTTAAGTAGCTAGAAAAATGTTGAAGACCTGAATCTAAACAAATGCTGTACTATCCCTTTAACTCTTCGAAGTTTTATTTGATTTTCCTTTTAAAAAGACATTATCAAGGTTACATCTACTCTCTAAAAAAAAATCGAGTGAAAATATTCACTCTTAAAGGAGTGAATACAAAAAAGAGTGAATTTAGAGTGAATTTGGTGTGAATTTTGAGTAAAAATATTCATTTTCACTCGTTTTAGAGTGACCTCAGGGATCACTCCAAAATCTTCGAGTGATCCCTGAGGTCACTCCAAAATGAGTGAAAATGAAAATTTTCATTCAAAATTCACTCCAATTTCACTCTAAATTCACTCTTTTTTTTGTATTCACTCCTTTAAGAGTCAATATTTTCACTCGATTTTGTTTTTGATTTTTTTTTTAGAGTAAGCAACATCTGTGTTTTGTTACATGATACATACATGTGATCATTGTATAAAGAGATATAATATGAAAATATATTAAGACAGCTTTTTACGCACCGTTGCACTGTGCTGGGCCCTAGTTTAATATTCACTTTCCATTCAAAAACTTTGAAAATGAATGCCATCATGACAATAATTGCTTGAACAATCAATATTACACATATAGTTGTATTTCAATTGTATATTCCCATTATAATTCAGTTTAGTGAAAACATCTGAATTTTGTTTTCAATTCAACGATACTTTTCTGAAGATTTTATGTAATAATTGGAACCTATTAACGTCAACGAGCTTGGATGGAATGATTTTTTTTCAGATATTTTCTGCCACACAGAACATACAAATAGTTTCCTGAGCAGACAAGGGAAAATGCAATGTAAAATCAGAGACACAGATGAAAAAAAAAAATTAGAGAAAACCGAAGTGTACTGATAACATATGGATCAAAGCCAACAATGGAAATGATGCTGAGAACAAATATCTCGACATTCATTTATTTCTAGTTTTCAATATGATGACTAATCCACTTAAAAACCCAATAACTACAGTGTTTATACAAAGACACCGAAGAAGGGATTCCGGCATTGCTTCATATCTATGCGTCCGATGAGAATCCCGGTTCTCCTCTTGAGATGCTTATCGGTCACTATTAAGATGATCACATTCAACCACAAACTGCTGTAAATAAGACTCGCTGATATGTAAGTCCACCACAACGGAGGTGACAGCCCCATCAATGGAACCCACGATACACTCACAAGCTGCGGGATCCAATACAGGTAGAAAGAACCTGTTACGAGCGCCACTGTGATAGCTGCCTTGAACGACTTTTTCGGCTCGCGGGCAGGCCGGTCCAGATCGTTTGTTGACTTGTCATGGCGCGAATTCATGATTTTCTTTTCTACCGGGGTTTGCCGGTTTTCATGCGACAATTTCTTATCTTTCTGATTATGGTTCTTTGTGACTCCTAATGGGTCGGCAACTACTGGTGGCTGCATGAAAACCTGCCTATGAAGACGCCTTGCAATTATTAAGGTGTGCATGTTTATACCTGTTACGAATATAATCAATCCCACAGATGATATCACCGCTATCCAAATGATGACCTGCAACGTTTCAAAAAAATGTCCGAGAGAATCATTGTCACACTGAATGAATGCAGACAGTATTCTTTCGTAGGGCGAATCGGGGAAGGGAGCAGCGGCAAGAGACAGCATTGAGAACAGGATAATTCCCAAAATTGCAACGTTGGCTCGGCGAGCGTTAACCAGAGTACTGTATCGTAGAGGTCGCGTTATCATGATATATCTATTAAGATTGATCAGTAATGTAAGGCTTTGAGTTGACATCACGAACGAAATGTCTACGAAAAGCGCCTGAATCAGAATGAGCGATTGTTGTGAAATCGTTGCATAAGTACGAATGACGAGACTGTACGCACTGTACAGCCAATTCAAAACAGCAATCACTCGAAAGAACCGATGGGATATCTCGTCAAAGCTTTCCAGAGGAGTTCGCAGAGCAATCAACAAGAACAGGTTCAACAGGTTCGAGACCCCGAGTTGAATGTACGTAACGGCAGAAAATGCTATGTCTCCAAGAGCTTCATCAAGAACGCTTGTGACATTGACTACAAATATCTCACAGAAGTTTGAATTCGACATTTTGTCCACCAATTTCAGATATCAGATTTATTTGGCGAAACAATGAAACCGTTCAGCTTATGTACAATGATGTAAAGTTTAACACAGTCGTAATTTCACTCTCATTGTTTGTTTGAATCATTTTTTACACAATGCCAAAGATTCTTTGCTGTTTTCAAACAAGCATTGAACAAGACGGAATAAATACACCTAGCATGCTTTTCACGTAGACGGATGACAGAACTTTAGTCTCCACAATGAATGTTGAAATGTGCGTCTTTACACGCTTCAGTTGTACAGACCTTGTCGTCTATTGAAACATTTTGTCTTCTTTCAAAGCGTAGAATTCCCACCAACAATAATAAACCTTTTTTTTCTCGAAAAGTGACGTTTAATCGACAGGCGCGGATATCTAAGAGATGTACGTTTCCAACTAGGCTGATTATGAAGAGCTATTCCCACGATCAACTTCACCCACCGACGTGATTGTAATGAGGTATAGATCATAATGGGTGAGCGTGTAGGTTTCTGAGGCGCCATAAAAACTGACAGGGAAACTGCTTAAACATCCCTACATGTCAATTGTCAAACATCAGTGCAGTTGGTTTGATGATCGCATGGTAAACGGTACTAACATGACGCTGCAATTATTCCGGTTGTTTTACAATTCACCCATCTGCCTTGACACTGATCTGTTTGATTGACGATTCTAAACTCACCCTTTTTATTGCTCTCTTATAGCACTTGCCAGCAAGAGACCTCTTCAAGCGTCTGTTACACTCTGACCGCGTAATCGACAAAATCATTTTTGTTTGCACCTACAGGCACACATACACACACACACACACACACACACACACACTCAAACATATATGTATATATATATAATAGGCCTATTACCTAAATCCATTTATAAATTATTATACGCGCTTTTTTTTGGGGGGGGGGGGGGGTGGGATGGGGGCGGTAGACAAATCCAAACCTGAGGTAAGTTGCTGCAAGCAATTGTAAGTGTAGCTGATTGATAATTTTCAAAATCCAACACATTGAATATAATACTGGACATATAAGAAAAGACATTAATACATAATATATACCGAAAACAAAATCCACCTATCAACGGAAAAACCAAAACAAAATTAAAAAAGTGGAGAAATATTGATATATTACTGCAACCACACACACACATACACACTCTCATCTTTATCTTTCTCTCCTATTATACGAATTTGCCCATGTAATCACTTGATGTTGTAGTTCTATGTTTTATGATCATGTGTATGCGATCACACGTGCATGCGCGATCGCGAATGTTTGTAAACACCGCCGGTTATGTAATCTTCATGTCGAGTTATTCGTTTGAACCGCAGTCCCGCACATTTCGCCCAGGTTGAGTTTAATGTTGTGAATATATTAAGCTAGGCGTGCCTGAATTTTCCATGTATGTGAGAATGCTCGTATTAAAAAATCCATTGCTCGCGTCAGTCGACAATCAGACTCCGGTTAGAGAGGACCGTTATAACTTTCTCAACGTCCCGTCCGTGGTCTTGGGAGAAATTGCTTTCCCTAAGACAAGTATTCTGCGAACTGACTTAAAGCGCTAAACAGCAGGATAATCCAGGAGATGTCAACCTGCTTCTAGCCCGTTTCCCTTCGACGTCGACGGCGTCGATAAGTTTTCGTTGACTTGGCCAGGCGAACCACCAGGCGGTCTGGAGCCAACGCCCACCTGTGATTGCTACACGGCAACTAGTGGGAGCCACGCCGAGGTCGATCCAGGGCGTCGAGGATGTGTGAGTGGCAACGCGCACCCGGCGGCCAACGCCCTTCTGCCCGGCGTAGTCGCGGAGCTGCAAGCTGATCTGAGTGAGATAGCGTTGCCTGCTGATCCGACGACGTCCCCGTGCATCGACGCGTTCCCCACGTGATATGATAGCGTCTGGCTTCGCCTCCCCGTCACGTCGCAGATGAGTTGGGCCCCGACGTTGGTTCTGTTAGGATAAAACCCTGGCCAGGTATCACATAATCCGTCTTTAAGTTAATATCTTTTGTTGAAACGATCCAATCTAACCTTGAATTGTTATGGTTAATTTCGCTGCAACGCTTTAAATAAGAATGATCATTCCGATGAAACTGATTGTTAAGCAAATTCTTAATAAAGTTCCGGAAGATTTGTTCATTTCAATTCACCGAGACCACCTCGTATTTATTTATGTGAACTTGACCGTAACAAATTGGGGGCTTGTCCGTAAACCGAATTTCGCAAGCCTTGTATTTCATTGTTCAAATTAAGTCTAAATATAGGCTTGTTCTTGTGCTCTTGTTCTACTGTTGCAAAGTTTGCAGTAAAGTTTTCATTAGTGTGTCAAGTATTTTGTATACTGAACCATGTCTAGGGAATTTTCAGTGCAGGATTTTGTGGACGGTGGTGTTTTTCTGCCAAAGATTAAACAGTTGAGAAAGGCTGAATTGATCGAAAGAGGTGACATGTCACTATTGTTCCAAGAAGGGACATGTTAAGACACAATGTTGGAAGCCACAACGGGATAGTAAAAAGCAGGGTGCCAAACCCGTACTTGCAGTTTTAGGAGAACGAATTAGTGCTGCTGTTTTGGGGCATGACCGTCTTGAAAAAGTGTATAGAAGCAATAACCCTGGAGGTGTAGATAACATGTCTGAGTGTTACCGTGGCTTCATGTCAAAGGGTGAGGTTTCTTTGCAATCTGGTGACGGTGCAGTGCAGTCGGTGAGAATCCTGCGGAACACCGGAGCAGCACAGTCTCTCCTTGTAGGTGATGTGAATAAATTGCCTGCTGATGGTTCATCTTGTGCTAGTGCACTGATACAGGGTATTGATGGAACCAACGTTTCTGTACCTTTGTATAGGATACACTTGAAGAGTGACTTAGTCACTGGAGTTGTTATGGTTGGTGTGGTTCCCGGTCTGCCCATGGATGGGGTTGATTTGTTGATGGGGAACGATCTGGCTGGGAGAAAGGTCTCAGTCTCACCAATTGTGTCAAGTGATCCGGTTGTTGAACCTGAAACTGAAAAGTTGCTAGAAGAATTCCCGGATGTATTTCCTGTTTGTGTGGTGACAAGGTCACAATCAGGTCAGGCGAAGCAAGACGAGGCAGATGATTTTGGGTCTGTAGATGACTCTGTTCGGTTGGCAGGAACGTTTTTTGCTAACTTAGATGATGTTTCTGCTCAGTCTAATTATGGCAAGTATTGTCCTTCTTCCCTGATTGCAGCGCAGCAAAAAGATCCAACACTCGAACGTTTGCTTCTTACTGCTGTTTCCGAGAATGAAGCTGCTGGTATGCCGGAGTGCTTCCACAGGAGATCCGGTGTGTTGATGAGGAAGGGGCGGCCCCCCTGATAGGCCGGCCAGTGAAAGTTGATCAGTGGTGCATCAAATAAAGTTGCCAGTGAATTATCGTAGGGAGATACTGAGAGTTGCTCATGAAATTCCCATGGGAGGTCACGTTGGCATTAGGAAAACTCAAGCAGCAGTGTAGTTTCTCGTTAAACAAGTGTTAAAGCACGAAGTAGGATGGGAATGTTCATGTTTCAAGTTTTAGACACACAGTTAGTGTCATTCCCGCCATTTTGTTTTGTGAGTGAAAAGAAGAAGGGATGATTGAAATCATGAGAAATATTAGGTTGTGTTGCATTCCAAAGTGGAAGGATTGAAATGAATTTCAAAGAATGGAGAAACGATGCTCAAATGTTTTTTTTTTTCTTTTTGTGGAAGGACACGATACCAACAAAAGTATTTTGTAAGGGAGACATAAAATGGCTCCTTCTGAAATATTAAGGTGTTTCCTTTTAACAGAAAATGTTTACAGTAATTACTCCTTAAATTTTACCGGTATTTGCATGAAAACATTATGTGCAAACATGAAAGAAGATTTATAATACAGGTCTGTTACAACACAGCCAGAATGTTAAACTTTAGCAAAGTGAAGAGATAATGTTGTGAAACACATACGATAATGTCCCCGTGTTATTATAATCCGGATTGGCTAATAATGTATATTGTGTGTGCATAATGAAGCCATTAAATAGCTGATGTTTGATATTATTTTGTTACAAATTATGCAGGATGATGAAGTTGAATATTGTAACGTGTTTTGATATAACGAAAATATTACTTCATAGTAACGAAAATATTACTTTAGATTAATATTTTCTCTTTTAGGGGTGGGGGTGTAACGAATTTGCCCATGTAATCAATTTAGAATGTAGTTCTATGTTTTATGATCATGTGTATGCGATCACACGTGCATGCGCGATCGCGAATGTTTGTAAACACCGCCGGTTATGTAATCTTTATGTCGAGTTATTCGTTTTAGCCGCAGCCCCACACATTTCGCCCAGGTTGAGTTTAATGTTGTGAATATATTAAGCTAGGCGTGCCTGACGGAATTTTCCATGTATGTGAGAATACTCGTATTAAAAAATCCATTGCTCGCGTCAGTCGACAATCAGACTCCGGTTAGAGAGGACCGTTATAACTTTCTCAACGTCCCGTCCATGGTCTTGGGAGAAATTGCTTTCCCTTAGACAAGTATTCTGCGAACTGAGTTAAAGTGCTAAACAGCAGGATAATCCAGGAGATGTCAACCTGCTTCTAGCCCGTTTCCCTTCGACGACGACGGCGTCGATAAGTTTTCGTTGACTTGGCCAGGCGAACCACCAGGCGGTCTGGAGCCAACGCCCACCTGTGATTGCTATACACGGCAAATAGTGGGAGCCACGCCAAGGTCGATCCAGGGCGTCGAGACTGTGTGAGTGGCAACGCGCACCTGGCGGCCAACGCCCTTCTGCCCGGCGTAGTCGCGGAGCTGCAAGCTGACCTGAGTGAGATAGCGTTGCCTGCTGATCCGACGACGTCCCCGTGCATCGACGCGTTCCCCACGTGATATGATAGCGTCTGGCGTCGCCTCCCCGTCACGTCGCAGATGAGTTGGGCCCCGACGTTGGTTCTGTTAGGATAAAACTCTGGCCAGGTATCACATAATCCGTCTTTAAGTTAATATCTTTTGTTGAAACGATCCAATCTAACCTTGAATTGTTATGGTTAATTTCGCTGCAACGCTTTAAATAAGAATGATCATTCCGATGAAACTGATTGTTAAGCAAATTCTTAATAAAGTTCCGGAAGATTTGTTCATTTCAATTCACCGAGACCGCCTCGTATTTATTTGTGTGAACTTGACCGTAACAATATAATATCATTATATACCGGTACATAGATTTTACTTAAATAATTTGTGACTCTGCACCACAAAGACAACAAAAAGTCATCAGACATGGAGTTTCAGTTAAAAGGGCAGATTCTGAAAGAACAGACTCTAAGCTTTAAAATGATGTATAACTCAATTGAAATGGACTCCCCTAACCTACCTAAATACCGGAAAGAAAACACACACTCTGGAAAAGTGTGAACTGAGAAAAGAGGCTCTGAAGTACACGGTCTATTCAAGCGCTTACCAAGCCGTGCTAGCTGTGCCATGAAAGGAACAAAACACAGGATGCAACACTGGAGCAACAACAATGAAGGAATTATCAGATCAAAGCTGAAATTAAATATGTTCTATGAACACATTCTGCCTATAATCAATGCTAACTTTCAAAAAAGTAGCGTCATCCTTTCAAAAGTTATTAGACTTGAAAGTGAAGAGTGTGCAAAGGATTTCAAGACATGAAAAGCGGCCCCTTTTAAAGTCATATACTCTTCCCCCAAAAAGGGTTGTACAGAAACTACTAAAAACACACTTTCCCATTCTTGTTAAGATACCAAACTGAAGAATAATGTAGATGAAGGAAAGCTCTTTCAGAAAAATATGAAAAATTTGCGATTGACTTAGTTGAACCATTTCACCTTTTTTGAGTCCTCACTTAAAATCAAGGGGTGTGACTTTTTGTTTGTTTTGTGGTGCATGATCACATTTGCACTTTGCTCAAGAGACTATCATACAAACAGCTCAGTTTTTTTCAAACTACTCTCAGCTGTAGCACTTGAAAACAGAAGTAACAATATTGGTAATAACAACGACTAATGATCCATTCCAATTTTTGAAAACTCATATAGGATGAAATTTCACTGAAGCTGTATATCGAAGTAAATCATCTTTCACTCCTTCAAAGTATAACTGTGATCAATCATGCTGTACTCGTCTATCATACCACACGACAGCAACCAGTTGTTGAAATAAGTCGCTGGTTTTGGCTTATCATGCAAATGCATGAGGAAAGTAAAAGTTAAAGAAGGAAAGTACGAGAAAATAAAAAAAAAAACAAAATCGCTTTCGCGAATGATTCTAATTGATCTCCAAAGTAAGATAGAGCCCGAGGTTAGAGAAAAAGCCGCTTTCAATCAACCTTCGCCTGTCGGTAATCTATTGTAATGGGAAGTATTAAAAACCAAAGATGTCATTGATGTTTACCGCGGCTCCTGGCAGTGTCCATGCATTGCCAAATTTTAAGACAGCGCTGGTATTTGCACCGCACAGTCTTCCGCTAGGGATTGTCAATCGCATCCACAACAACAACAAACAACCAAACAAACACATACATAGATTGATGATATCAATTTATTCATTTATCTATTTGTTTTATTTTGTTGTCTTTCAGGGTTGGCCTGCTCAATCGCACAAATCTACATCTTCAGCGGCGGCGACCTGCAGTTTCACGTGGATTTATACACAATGAAAATACCTGGAATATAATGTATATATACACGACTTACACGAATCGAGTTACTACAACGTTATTCTAAACAATAATATGTAGATTTAAGCAATATACACATTTCATGCAGATACAAAGTCAGACTATCAAATTTTATAGTTGAAGAGGGGAAAAACCAAAATATTTGCAAACACTTAACCAGAGTTGATAGAAGAAAGGAAAAAATGAGAGTAGAAATAGAAGATGAGAAACCTATATCACGGTCAAAATGGACACAGACGTTCAAATTGTTGAAATCGCTAAAATCAAGTCGAAATTCTTAAGCTTTTCGTGATTTTTTTTTTTATATAGATGGAAGGACATGCAATTTTGAACATTGCAAGAGAGTGCATTGCGATATACACAATGAGGATGAGAATTCTTAAAAGAGGCTGTGACGTACTGACGACAAAAGGAACAACAATAAGGGAAATGATGATATAAATTTAAAGACACGAAAGTGATAATGAATTAATGTTTTGTACATGATGACGACCGAGTAGTTAAAATTAAGTATAAATGATCACGTTTACTACCGAATTAGTTTGTAAAGTATCATTAGAGAAGCTCAAATAGGGTAAAGAAATCTCAATAATCGAAGCAGAAAATATCAGGATGAACACTTTAGTGTAGACGATTAGGAGCAATACGCAGTGTTTCCAAGAATAAGAGTTTGTTTTAATAAAGGCTCTTGTATAAAAGAATACAGCATTTTAAAGTTGCATGGGGTGTTTTTTTAAAGCTATGATGTTCAAACAAAGACACCGAAAAAGGGATTCCAGCATTGTGTCACATCTAAGCGTTTAAGAAGATTTCCGATTGTTCTCTTAAGATGTTTATCGGTCAGAATTAGGATGATCACATTCAACCACAAACTGCTGTAAATAAGACTCGCTGACAGGTACGTGTACCACATCGGAGGCGAAATCCCGATCAGTGGAACCCATGATAAACTCACAATCTCGGGGATCCAATACAGGTACAAAGAACCTGTTATGAGAGTCACCGTGATAGTTGCCTTGAACGACTTTTTCACCTCGCGAACAGGCGGTTCCTCACCGTTTATGATTTTCGGGCATATACGATTTGATGTATTGGAAATTTTCTTTTGCGGGTTCTTGTGAGACAATTGTTGGTTCTGCAGATTATGATTTTCTTTCTTCACAGATGGATCGATGACCGATGGTGGCTGGATGAACACCTTTCTATGAAGACGCCTTGCAATCAGTAAGGTATGCACGTTTATACCGGTCATAAATATAATTATTCCCGCACATGCTAGCACTGCGATCCAAACTATAACCTGCAACGTTTCGAAAATATTTTCAAGAGAATCATTGTCACACTTGATGAACGCAAGAAGGAGGATTTCGTAGAATGAATCGGGGAAGGGAGCAGCGGAAAGAGACAGCAATGAGAACAAGATAACTCCCACAATGGCAATGTTGGCTCGGCGAGAGTTAACCAGAGTATTGTATCGCAGAGGCCGTGTTATCATGACGTACCTATTTAGGTTGATTAGTAATGTCAGGCTTTGAGTTGACATCACGAACGAAATGTCTACGAAAAGCGTCTGAATCAGAATATTTGGATTTTGTAAAATCGTTGCACAAATTCGAACAATAAGACAATAGGCACTGTACAGCCCATTCAGTACAGCAAGCACTCGAAAGAACCGATGGGATATCTCGTCAAAGTTAGCCAGAGGAGTCTGCAGAGCGATCAACAGAAACAGGTTCAATACGTTCGAGAGCCCGAGTTGAATGTACGTAATGGTGGAAAATACTCTGTCCGTTAGAGACTGATCAAGCAAGCTGGTGATATTGACTATCTCACATAAATCTGAAATAGACATTTTGTCTCCAAATGTTCGAAATCAGCTCTGGGCGAAACAACCTGCCTAAGTTACAAATGACAATATAAACCGGCAGTCGCTGTTTCTCTCTCACGGTTTTGAACGGTTAACGAAATGGCAAAGAATACTCGCTGCCATCCAACAGGCAAAGACGCAGAGAGAATGAATGCACCTCTGTGTAGAAAATGACATTGCTTTAGCAGTTTAGTCTCCACAATGTATGTTGAAATGCACGTCTTTGTCTTTTTCAGTTTTGCTGAACTTACACTCTATTAGGGTTTTTTTTTTGTCTTCATCTCAAAGTGTAGAAATATTCCTAACGATATCAGACAACTCCTTTTTTTTCTGATGCAGAAGCGACGCACAAACCAAGATATGGAAGTTTCCGGCAAAGATTTATAGGAAGAGCTATTCTCACGGTTCGACATTACTTCATGTACTTACTAGTATGTGGGGGATCAGGAATACGCGTGTACGTTTTGAGGCGCCAAACTGCCTACACATCTCTCGTCCGTTGTCAAACATCAATTGGATATGATTGCAGCGTCATACAACTAATATAACGCTACAATTATTCCGCAAGGTTTACATATACTCTGCCCTGACGCAGTCTCGCTTAATTGACGATGTCCAAACACTCCGTTCTGATTATGGCGCTGCCACTTTTATTCGCCAGCAAGAGACCATATAAAGCCTCTCATGCACAGTGGCCGTGTAATCGACAAAACCATGCTGGTTTGTTAAAATTATGTACAACAGATTCAGGTGTATATATACACGGCCGGCGCTACGTTTTATTCAAAGTGGAAGGGCGCAATTTATATTTCTCATGCTACTTCCGGATTTCTTCAGAAAAAAAAAAAAAAAAAAAAAAAAAAACTCTTACCCGCTCTTCACATTCAGGTTTCCAATCGACATCGACAGACCAGCAAAGCAACAACAACAACAAAAACTCACAAACAAACAAAAAGGTTAATCACATTTTTTTTCCTCGGATGACTTCTTGGGGTTTACGAATATAAGCATGTATAACAGTCCTGACCATGACAGCGACTACTATGATTCAATTTATGCAAACTCTAATAAGATACATACTCATTGGATTTGTTTGTCGAAGTATAAAAATTAGATTTACTACTTCAATTTACAACTAATGAGGGGCTGTTCAAATTGGTACTCGTCTACTATGTCACTGCTCTCTAGACGTATCATGCAATGTCATGCAAAAGCAGGAAGAAAGGTAAAAGCGAGAAGAAGAAAATGAAATAACGTATATCCGAATGATTCTAATTGCTCGAAACAAGCTTTCATCTGAGGTGAATGAATAAATCCTTTTCAACAAACCGTCTTCTGTCAGTAGTCTATTATTGTATTGATGTCATGGTTATGATGATGTTATTGATGTCAGTTATATTTATCGCATGTAACAAAGTCGGTGCAGTGCCTCGCATTGAAAGGACGCCTTGAATGGAATCTGCCAATCACATGATCCCGACAAAATACACAAACTGACAAAATACTTATTTTTTTTTCTTGTTTCGTTTTAATGTCTTACAGGATTGGCCTACTCAGTTGCACAAAACCGCTTTCCAAAAGCGTCCTGCAATACATCAATGAAAGTACACGGAATATGTCTACACGAGTTACACAAATCAAATTACACACAACGTTATTGGAGAGTGAATTAAACAATATACGTATATACAATCAAACAATATACACTTATCATGCGGATAAAAAGTAAGAATATCAAATATCATAATAGTTGAAGCGGGAAGAAGCCAAATTTTCTTTGTAGACCGTATAGACTCAACAAAAGCAGAAGAAAAGAAATAGAAAAAGAAGACCAGAAAACCATCTCGATCAATTAATGCACACAAACGTTTGCATTTCCTTTCGTTTAAATTGTAAATATTTAATTTTTTTTTTGGTTTTGTTTTTGATTGGAGAAGGGGAGAAAAATGGATGCACCTGCAATTCTGAACATTGCGAAGGAGTGCACTGTACGAGATAATCGCAACGTATATGAATGAGTTTCTGTGATATTCAGTTCTTGGACGGGGCATTAAGAAGTGACACTTTATTGAATATCGCATTGTATAGTTTATTTTATACGTTTGTTTCTTTATAGTTCTAAATAGTAATAGAAAATTAAGGCTTGGGTATTTGGAAGTGACACTTTATTGAATATCGCATTCTATATTTCATTCTATACGTTTGTATTGTTATAGTTCTAAATAGTAAGAGAAAATTAATGCTTCGGCATGTTTTTTTTTAATTAGCGACGAATGATTATTTGTGTCGTTCTTGTTATTGTTGCAGGAATATGATTATGTACATTCAACTCCATGTTTTCACTATAATTTGGGAGTTAGAATGAGAGAACATAAGCACCAGCTCCCTTCCCAATCCCCATGTTTGTTTGTTTTTTAATCAGCTGATGTTTTCTGAAAGAGAAATAATGCCATATTACTGGAAATAACTACCACAATATCGATATGATTATGATGTTGCTTGGAGATTCTGCAAACGTAAGTCCAACGTCCAGACTTTCACTGTTGGACCAGTGGTGGCCCGACGACCAAACTGACGTTGAACCAAAAATGTTGGGCCTTCCATACCCTCTCCTGCAGCCCCCCCCCCCCCCACCTCGAACCACCTCGGTACACCTCGGAAATTTTAGCAATTTTCCAAGTATGTTCCATGGCAAATCTGGACAAGGTCGTTTAATGTCATTTCTATAAAAGTGATAACATAGTATTCCGCCTCCAATATCCTCTCCCACCTTGACACGTGGAATAACGATAAAAATGACGGACACCTCGACTTTAAAACAGTAGCGTTCAAAATTGCCGTTGAATTTCAATTTTAAAAGTGGAAAAACTCCCTCAATACCCCCCTCCGCTCGCCGGCTTCTCTCCCTCGCACATCCTAGAAAGCTTTGCTCCCCCCCCCCCCCCAGCTTTAAAACGGGATGAAGCCCTGTTCCCTTTCACATTACTGATGTCGCAAGTGCCACCACTTTAAAAAAAAAAAATGTCGGTAAGGGGATGAACAACTAATAGGTGACGATCAAGACGTTTTAAGCGTGTTGCCCAAAATATGTGACATAGAATGTGATTTAAAGCAGTTCGGACAAGTATAAATCATAGCGTTATAATTTTTAAGGGTGATATTTTTTTTTTTTTTTTTAGATTTACATTTAAACAAAGACACCGGCAAATGTATTCCAGCATTGCCTCAGATCTAAGCGTCCTAGTAGATTCCTAACTGTCGTCTTTAGATGCTTATCGGTCTTTATAAGGACGAGAACATTCAGCCACAAGCTGCTGTAAAGTAGACTACCTGCAAAGTACGCCCACCACATCGAAAGCCTAAGCCTAACCAACGGAACCCATGTTAGGTTCACAATCTGAGGGATCCAGTAAAGGTAGAAAGAACCTGTGATGAGAGCCATCGTGATCGTTGCCTTGATCGATTTCCTCAGCTCGCGAGCTGGCGGTTTCCTACCGTGCGCTGAATTCGAGCGCAGACGACGCGGCGTATTGAGGATATTCTTGCCCTGATGTGCTTCTGGATGTTCATGAGACGATTTCTGGTTCTGCAGATTATGATTCTTCGTTATCCCGGCTGGGTTCAGAACCACTGGTGGCTTGTTGAACACCTGCCTTTGAAGACGCCTTGCAATGAGAAAGGTTTGCAAGTTCAAACTGGTTGTTAATATAATTATTCCCGCACACAGTACCACTCCTATACAAAGTATAACATTCACCGTTCCCAAAAGATATCCGACAGAATCAAACTTACATTCGATGAACGCGGAGAGGATTCTTTTAGAAGGTGAATGCGGGAAAGGAGCAGCAACAACAGACAGCATTGAGAGCAAGATAATCCCCACAATAGTAAAGTTGGCTCGGCGACTGTTAACCAGAGAACTGTATCGCAATGGTCGAGTTATCATGATGTACCGATTTAGGTTGATTAACAGTGCCAGGAGTTGAGTTGCCATTATGAAGGAAATGTCCACAACAAGCATCTCAAGGAGAATGAGCGGATTTTGTAACATCGTTGCACAGATTCGGACGATGATACAGTACGCACTGTACATCCAATTCAGTACAGCAAGCACACGAAAGAATCGATGGGATATCTCGTCAAAGTGAGCCAGAGGAGTCCGCAGAGCAATCAATAGAAGCAGGTTCAGCAGGTTCGAGACCCCGAGTTGAATGTATGTAACGACAGTGAATACTTTGTCTCCGGAAGTTTCATCAAGCACGCTTGTAAGATTGAATATTTCACAGAAATCTAAAAACAACATTTTGTGTCCTACCTTCCGGGATCAACTTCTGCGGAAAGTATCAATTCTGTCTATCCAGATAAAAGATAGTGTATCATGCAATGACAATTTTTCTCTTTCATAGGTTGCTTTGTTTAAATGACATGATGATGATACCAACAATCATTATTTGCTTCCAACATGTATTTCGCAAAGTCAGGATCTCAATCCGCGTTACCGTATAGGTGGATAGTTCGACATCGGACACCACAATGTGTAATGAAGGACTTGCAAGAAATGGAGTTCTTCCTCTATCTGTTTTCAGATTTGCTTCCTTTGCCGTGGTCTTCAAGTGTAAGATTGTTCAGGACAGAAGAGTTTTGCTGCGAAAGCCATGCTCAAACCAATTTTCAGGTTAAGATAGGTGGCTGTTACCACGTCTTCGACGTTATATACTTGTTGGTACATTCAGCCCTGCTTTTTTTTTTTTGTTGTTGTTGTTGAATGTAGGGTTGCATATGCACGTTTCGAGGCGTCATTAATTAATGGGTACTGGGGACCTGCCAAGATATCGTTGTCCATTGTGAAATGTGAATCAAGTAAGATCATCGACATGAAATGTAGCATGACGCTGCAATTACTTTTGAAGTTGCATCCATTATTCTCACTTGACGCTTCCGTGCTTGATATTGATGATGCTCTAATACAGAAATTTTGATTGCATTGCGCTTGCGTTCTAGTTTACCAGCAACAGATCACTATGTAGTTTACACACTGTCTGTGTTACTTTCGAAAAACCATAATTGCATGTACAGCCGTTTTTTTTTGAGAGAGGGTGAATTTAAGGATAGGAAAAGCGCATATGTTTATGAAACAGGTAATTGCAAAGTGAATTACGTGACAATTTTACAAATAACATAATCGCAGTGATATACATGCAAAGTTCTGTACAAAGCCTATACAGTTACCCTGTAATAATAATATTGGTAGTAATAATAACAACAATAATGATAATAATGCCTAAGGATGTTATAGCGACGATAAGAAAAGTAAGTGAAAAAATTGAATTGAATTGGCCTTATTATATCCTATTTTGCCAGAAAACCAAATAAAATGCATATTTTTTGACAAAAAGAAAATCAAGATCATCAAATTACAATGTAAAACATGAAATAAATCAAACGTACTGCAACAAAACTAAATGTAGCGTTTGTGTGAATATTGATTGGTTCTTTAATGTTGAATGCTTTTCATATTCATAAAGGAAGCAAAATTAGCCGGGATTTGTGGTGAATCTTTGCTGATATCTATGATACACACACACACCCACACACACACAAAGAAATTAGAATGAAAAATAAAAAAGAGTATGTTAACTGTACCATGTTCAGTCCTCTTCAGAAAAAACAAAAATAAAAACTCTTTTGACTCTAGATTTGGGTTAAGATAATAGTATAGAGTCAAAATAGTGTTTTACTGAATCTCAGTCTGCCTGGACACCAAAGGATGAAAGGCGTTCTTGCTATTAATGAACAGTGGATGGAAGAGGCTTATTATACGTTTTTAGAACATAACAATTCAATTTTCTTTTAAATGGGGGCCGGGAATGACTGATAATTACATTATTGGGAAGACGTCAGGACCTTGAAACT
Source organism: Diadema antillarum (assembly GCF_040938485.1). Classification (NCBI taxonomy): domain Eukaryota; kingdom Metazoa; phylum Echinodermata; class Echinoidea; order Diadematoida; family Diadematidae; genus Diadema; species Diadema antillarum. The sequence continues at coordinate 94,339 of NW_027272855.1, forward strand.
TCAAGAAGAATTTTCCTGCGCTAAGATACCACTATACAAAATGAATCTATCAAAGTACCATACATTTGTGACCGTGCACCTCAAAACGAACATAAAGTCGCACACACTGATTTTGCGTGAGGACTGAAAATAAGTGAAATGGGTCAACCTAGCCGAACTTGACTTTTTCATATTTTCTGAAAGAGCGGGTCTTCTTTTACATTATGCTAAATTTTGGTATCTAAAACGGGCAGAAAAGTGTGTTCTTTTTTGCAGTTTATCTTGAACAGTTTTGGTAGAATAATGTGATGAGGTGTGTCTTTAGAATCCCTTTTCCATTTCTGAAAAACCTTGTCCACACTCTTCACTTTCAACTCTAATAACTTTTGAAAGGATAGGGCTACTGCTTTGAAAGTTGGCATTAATTATGGACAGAATGAGGCACGCTTAATTTCAGTTTAATCTCATAATCCCTTCATTGTTGTTACTCTGGTGGCTTATTTCCTTTTTTTTTTTGTCCCATTCATCGCACAGCCAGCACGGTTTGGTAAAGATTAAGCGCTTGAATAGACACTGTACTTCAGAGCCTCTTTTCTCAGTTCACACGTTCCCTGAGTTTGCGCTCTCTTTCCAATATCTAGATAGGTTAGGAGAGTCCATTTGATTTAAGTTATACATCATTTTAAAGCTTAAAGTCTGCTCTCTCAGAATATGGTCTTAACTAAAAAATTCATGTCTGGCGACTTTTTGTTTGTTTTGAGGTGCAGGGTCACATTTGTTTCATAGCGTTACTTGGAAAAAAAATATCTTTTAGTTTCTAGAGAATTCCAGTACTTCTTGCTGTCCTGCAAGCAATATACATAAACAATTAACATAGGATTTTCCTGAGAGATCATCATCAATATAATCATAAACCTTAACAATTTGATGCCATCTGTTCGCAGCACATTTACATTATCAGTTTTGATGTATAACCACTTGATATTACTGATTTTGATAGTGATGATAATAAGGTGAAAGTATATGACTTTAACAGACTTTAAAGCGTCTTAAAAGACAAAACAAGAATTCACGCAACCACAAAAGCGTGCAGACAAATATTTGTATATTTATAAGCAATGGTGTGTGGATTATATAACGACCTCTTATGCTTGAACCCCGTTCCTCGATCAAAACACCTCTAAATAACACACTCTAAAGCCGGAAACAAATTTAAACAGAAAACATATTGGAAGACAAGCCATTATCAAGAGCGGTTTTTTGTTTCGTTTTGTTTTGATTTACTCATGACCATGGCGTAATTGCTGATACAGTAGGCCTATATGATTGATGATAATGATATTGAATACTTTGCCTTTTTAAATCTATTTGATCTTAGATTTATTGTTGTGATAGCTGTGATATAGAACTAAGATTTTGCCTTATAAAGAACACAGAGACGAAGGCATAATTTTTCGGGTCGTCCGTTCGTCGGCAATTTATTTTGTTGACCTAACTTAGGAAGTCAGTTAGGAAGCGTTTGAATTATCCAAATGAAACTACACATATAAATGTTTGATTGGACGAAGACAAGGGTGTAGGTCAAGGTAAAATTATACAATTTACCACTTCATTCGTGTCTGTGCAATTTCTGAGGGTATTTCCTTGAAACTTAGTTTAAATATGTAGTATCAGGGAAAGACTCTTTACAGATAATTTGGGGACATTGGGTCAAAGTTCCAACATAACTGGTTAAGGGAAAATGCGAACATTTTTGTCCCTTTCTAACATCTCGAAAATGTCTCAAGATATTAGCCCCACCGTTGGTACGGGACTATCCTTAGCCCACTTTCTGTTTACACTCGTTTTTGCCAAAGTGGGCTAGCCCCACCGATAGTACGGTACTATCTGGCCCTGCAAAATAGCAGGGGTTAGCACCGCAATTGCGGTGCCAAGCAAGTGAGTGTAAACAGAACGAAAAAATAATCCTGGGCTAAGCGGCGGAGACGTAGTCCGACCCTCACTGACCAATCAGAAACGAGGTAATCAAGTGCTGCCGGTGCGTGCGTGTACGTGTACAGTACACAGCGTAATTATGAATATTCAGTGGTTTGGAAAGTCCGGGGCTAAGAAATACGAGTGTAAAAAGGTCAGTTTTCTCCTTAGCCCCGGACAAGAGATAGTACGGGACTAATTGGCTAGTGTAAAAAGCTGAAAAAATTGGTACGGGACTAACGATAGTCCTGGGTCAGAGAAAGTCCGGGGTTAAGAAACACAAGTGTAAAAAGCCCTTAAGTATTCCCTCTAAATTATCGAAATTTAGCAAAATCGAATAAGGTTTATCGTGTAACTACATACAACTAGGCCTACCTTTGCTGACTCGTTGTTAGATGTAGAGTATCCTTCCGTAATAAATTTGACGATTTTGACCGCAAAATTGTCACCGCCGCTGTACGATCATGCACACGTTACACGTACACATGACATAAACATTTTGTCGCCCGCTACAACCGTACGAGTTGATGCAGAAACGAGAAATGAATGTGAAAAAACAAACCGACTCATCTAATTTATTTCAATTACGATGAAACGTTTCCTAATGAAAATCAAGTCAAATTCATCAAACAGTCCTTCAAAAGTAATATCGAAGGATTCAAAATATATTCGAATATTATTGGGGAAAAAATGACGGCTAGAAAACAACAGCGGCCTGTCGAAAAACGCATTTAAGTGCCCTTTATACGTATTGTCAGGGTGGTCGGTTGAAATGAGCAGGGCAACTGAGTGCGGAAAAAATGACACCCCACGCGTTCGAAGCCGCCATCTAAGAGCGCGTACCTCAGATCGCATTTTCAGTGCGCGCTTGTGAATCCGGAGTATTTTCTCCACACGTGAGTAAAATTTCAGGCAAATTGTGAGATTTTTCACGTTTCTATTGATAGAAAAACGTTAGGTGTCCGGTATTATGAACACCCAACCACAATTGATTTCACAATACACATAGTGTACAAGGCTCAGCATTATCTTACCATTGACTGCCAACTGGGGGCAACTTTGATAAACAAAAATAAACTAATCTAAAAACAATAAACTTATAACAAAACGTCATAATCATGTAAAACTTGCCAGGTATTTTAAAGAGCTCCTGATTGCGATCCAAAATGACGCGTTAATTTGAACGCAGTGAGAGGCAGCCCTATATACTGATGTTTAATTCTCTCCCGCGATGTAAGAGCACATAAATGAACGCAAAAATACGCAGTATAGACGCAGTGTATACGCGGGACTACGCAAGACTACCTAACCATTCCTACGCAATACCACATCATCATACGCTAGTCCGACGAAAAATCGTTTGAGGGTAGACTGTTAAAATTGAAGAAAATGCCCAGACCATGGAGCTACATGCCAAAATACATCTTTTAACTCATTTTTGTGATCGCTTCTTTCTGTATTTTCAATCATTTTTTATGATGAGTATGTGGCCTGTTTAAGCCTGAGCGGTATACAACACTGTGCCACTCTACGCACGTCCGATGTGAATTTCGGGAATGTGGGGATTTGTTATTCTTTGACTGCTAAAAATTTGTTGCCAACACTAGTAGGTTATTAAAAAGAGCTTTACGAACCGAGCAAAAAATTGAAAATGCTTTCTAATAAATGTTCAAACAGAGACGCCAAAGAATGGATTTCTGCATTTATTAAGACCTACACGTCCGAATAGATTCCTGACTGTCCTCTTGACTCGTTTATCTGTCATTATAAGGATGATCACATTTAACCACAAACTGCTGTGAAACATGCTAGTCGCCAAGTACGTCCACCACGTAGGAATCTGAAGCTTGAATAGTGGAACCCATGTTATGTTTATCATATGAGGGATCCAATACAGGTACAAAGAACTTGTAAAGAGCGTCACAGAAATCATTGCCTTGAATGACTGTCTCATCTTGCGAGCTGGCGGTTTGCGATCATTTGTTGACTCAGAGCGTAGACGACACGGTTTATTTAAGATTACATTTACCTCCTGGATTTGTGGGTTTTCGAGCGATTTCTTCTCGGCCCCCAAAATATGGTTCTCTTTGACCACAGATGGGTTCAGGACCGCCGGTGCTTGGTTGAGCACCTGCTTATGAAGTCGCCTTGCAATTAAAATAGTGTGCAAGTTTATACCTGTTATGAATATCATAATACCCGCAGATACAACCGCTGCGATCCAAAGTATAACTTCCAACGTTTCCAAAAGTTGTTGAACAGAATCAAAGTCGCACGCAATAATTGCCGAAATTAGTCTTTCGAAAGGTGAATGTGGGATGGGAGCATTGGAAAGAGACAACATTGAAAAGAGGATGATTCCAGCAACGGCAATGTTGGCTCGGCGAGCATTAACCAGAGCACTGTATTGCAAAGGTCGCGTTATCATGATGTACCTGTTTAGGTTGATTAGCAATGCCAAGCCATGACTTGCTACTATGAATGAAAGGTCCACGAATGCCGTCTGAATCAGAATGATCGGTTTTTGTAAAACTGCAGCACAAATACGAACGATGAGACCATACGCACTGTACAGCCAATTCAGTACAGCAAGCACTCGAAAGAACCGATGAGATATCTCGTCAAAGTTAGCCAGAGGAGTCCGCAGGGCAATCAGCAGAAATATGTTCAGTACGTTCGATACCCCGAGTTGGATATAGGTAATGGTAGAAAATATTTTCTCTCCGAGAAACTGATCAGGTCCGCTTGTAATATTCAACATCGGACACAAAACTAAAAACGACATTATGCATCCAACCCTCAGATTTCAACTGCTGGACAAAACAACACAATTAAATTTTGTCTTTCCAAATGGTGAGCTAGTCATGCAGTAGGCAACTTAATTTTCTCTTTCACAGTTTTTCGAACTTCTTTGATACTTCCTCAGCGCTGTGAAACATGTAGCGTTTTTCGAAAGATGAATGAATACACCTATGAAACAGGAACATTGACCGGCACTGAGGATTATGCATGTAGTTGAAGCACCACTGTTTTTTACTTTTCCCTTACAATTTTTCTAAAATTCACTCATTTCTTGCCTTCTTCAGGAGTGAACTTTTCAAAGCATCGATAACGTCTCTTTCCTATCAAGGCGGCGCGAGAACGAAGAGGTTAAGTTTCCAGGTGAAGTTGACTGGCTCTTCATATATCCTCGACGTTACTTGTTCGTCACTGTGATGCGCTTGTGGGTTTAGAGGCACCAAGTGAGATCTAGGAAGTTGACATGAGACATCCTTATCTTTATGGAATATCAATCTGGCATATATTCTTACCGAGAGGAAAACAGTATGAAACTTTGATTACTCCAGTATGAAGCTTTAATGACTCCGGGAGTTTTATGCCACTCCCTGATACCTTGAGGCAGTCATGTTTGATAACTGACAAGTTCAAACTCCACATTTTTTTTTATTAGATCGCGTTTCCCTCTCATCTGGTGGAAGTGATCATTTTGTAATTAGGCTTGCATACACACTGGCTGTGTTATTGCCAAAGTCATAATAGCTGTACCTATAAATAGATGGATGGAAGGAGTGGTAGGGGTCACGCACCTGAATCACGTTACAAATGTCGGCGAGTGGAAATGGAACTACTTGAAAACTTAACGAACACTCAGTTTGCGATATTCGACAGCTCAAAAAAGAAAAGAAAATGAAATCCAACAATAAACCACCAATACACGCACACACACACACACACACACACACACGCACACACACATTATGAAAAGTGATGATACGTTTGCATCCGGAGAACCACCCATTCAGTAGCCAAGTGATTTATAGAGCTTCGAAGTAATAATTGAACTGCTCGCATTATGTGTGGATTAAAGTAAACAACAGTAATCAAATCCCCCTGGCCAAAATTAGAACAATATTATCAGCTTCTTTTTTTTTAATCATTCCTAGGGAAGGATCTATACAGTTTGAAAATGAAATAATGGCGTCGAAAACAATCGGACTTTAGAATACAAATAATTATGGTCTTCATGTTACGCACATTAAAATAAGTGAATGTTACATCATAATCCTATAGGTATATTACTGAAAATAAAATGTACCTGTCAGACTATGCTCTTAACATGTGATACAGGAACGAGAATACAAAGAAGGATATCAAACATAACATTCATAACGAAGAATACTGGTCACCCGGATGGATTCACATAATCAAAATTAATGTTACAAACAGAGATGAATAAAGTAGTTTTCAATAAACCTTTAATTGACGGAAAAATATTATTCTTTGAAGGATCCAGAACCATTAATATCAGTGATGTTCATCGCACATGACAATCTCAATACATTACCAAACATGATATCACTGTCAATCACACACTCCAGAAAATCACACTAATATCGTAACAAGTAAACAGTAATTACAATCTACTTTGAAACATGGTTGAGGGATGGACAACCAAAAAAAAGTAGCAATTTCAGATGTACTTATATATTCTGTCATGTATCTCATTTTCATCAAATTTCATTTATTAGTAGGGCACATTAAATGTCACTTAGGTATCTATGTGCTTATCTCTGAAATAATTGTCATGATGAAAAGTGCAAGAAGAGAAAGAATACGGCAGTTGTAGAGGATGTGATGTTTGCAGATTGCTTTAAAAAAATTAACAGTTTCCAACTCATTATTTTTCGATTTTCTTTCTTTCTTTCTTTCTTTCTTTCTTTCTTTCTTTCTTTCTTTCATATGTTTTCTTTTTGGGTTGTATCATTGCTTCAGCTCTCATAAACTTATTGAAGAAACTACGATCTGATTATCAGAACTTCATTAGCATGAATGTTCAGGTGATCAAATATCTGGTTTCTGTGTTGTTTTTTTTGTGGTAAACTGATGATAATTTTATGTAATAAAGACGACACACGAAGTTTATATGACAGCCATCTTCAGCCTTACTGTTTTTGAAGCTTCCTCTATAATGTGGTTTATTTTGTATAATGTATTATCTGCGCATATTTATCTAAAACTGAATTCTTTAAATGATTATGAACAGACAACAACTGCGTTTTGCTTACATACGAAATTAATCTACACAAACCAAGAAGCATGCATGTATATCTGCATATAAAGAAATCTCTGCGATAAGTGTTCTATATTCTAAATGTTCGTTTCTTACTTTGAAAGTCTAATAGTAACTAAAAACATCTGTCAATCAGTACATGATGCGTTAAAACTTACTGTCATCACTGCCCATTACTTAATAAGAATCGCAGATGTGTTATTTTCAAAATTCACACATATCCGTTCATCTCATGTTGGAATCTTTCTCGAAACTTATCAAACAAAAGAAGATTAAACGAGATTTTTTTTTTCATTTACTTAGTTGATCTGAATGTCGAATTATCAAAATACTGCCTGGAATGAATTTAAACGGATGGCAAACATTTACAGGAGAAAAGGTACTAACAATAAGGTTAAAAAAAAAAACGCTCATGAAAACCATGATATTATGTATAGTTACAATAAAAGTAATAACGATTATTAGGATGTCATTTTTTATCACACCCACCGGAAATTAACAGTTATAAGGTAATAAACAAACTGCAGTTACAATCTACTTTGACACATGGTTGGAGAATGAAAAAAAAAAGAGAGAGTAAATACACCAAACAACAAAGACAGCACCACTAAACAACAAAGATCATTTCATTGGTCATTATGTATTCTCTCACGTATCTATTTCCTTCAAATTTCATTTTATTAGTAGCACCTAGTGGATTGATGGAAGGAACACGTACTGGAAATCTCCAGCGTGCCTTAGATGATCAAATTACTAGTTTCTGTTGTTATTCAATCTCTTTTTTTTTCTGAAATAAAGCTGAAATACGAGATATGATGTATTTTCTAGAATCCTCCATTTTGTCATTTATTTTGAAAAAAAAAAGAATATATGGCTACGTATAGTTGTTGTTGTTGTGGTTGTTGTTTTAAATGCGTCTAAATTTCTTTTACAGCGTCCCAGTTATCTGTTTAAACGTGTTAAAAGACAATGTAACCGGACAGCGTCCGCATTTCCTCACACGAAGTATATTACACCTGCATAATTGCTATGCGATTTCATGCGCTTTATTCTAAATAATTCGTTTCTTACCTCAGAACTACCCAAAAAAATCTAAACGTTTGTCTTCATTTTTTTTTTTAATCAGCAGAGGTGAGTCATTTGTAAACCTCAAACCTGTCAATAAGTCTTATGTCTAAATCCTTATTGAACAAATAAAAAAAGAACATAAAGATTGAAAGGGATGCTCTTTCTTTAGATTTGTGACGTCGAATAATAAAAATCCTTTCAGGTGATTGAAAGTATGTGCATTTACAGCAGGTGACGAATATTTTGAGGAGCAAAAATAATAATACCAAGCTGGATAACGAAAACAATTATAACGATAAAGCTTGTATTATTTACAATATTAGTACATTCACATGTTCACAGCAATAACTTTTATGAACATTATATATTATTCAGAATGACTACAATAATAATACCAATAACAATGATGATAACAATTCAGCCCAGCAGATGAGTGTGGCAAAGAAAAGAAGGAATAGAAAAACAAGAAGAAAAACAAAGAAAAAAAAAACGTTTGCAGGAAAGAAACCAAAGGAAATTGCTTTATTTTCTGAAGAAAGGAAAGGATATTGCTTCATCATTATCACAGACAAAGGAAAGGACTAGCAATGGGTAGATACTCTCCTAAAATCTGTCGTCAACAATACGTCTTACTGAAATTAGTAGGCCTACCACATCGAATTCATTTCAGGAAAGCAAAGCACCCCTACAAAATGCTTTATAAATAAAATTGTTCAAACACAGACACCGAAGTAGCGATTCCAGCACTGTTTCACGTTTACACGTCTAAGTAGATTTCTGACTGTCCTCTTAAGATTTTTATCTGTCTTTATGAGGATGATCACATTCAACCATAAGCTGCTGTAAACCAGAGTCAGTGACAAGTACGACCACCATTTAGGAGTAATACTCCCGCTCAATGGAATCCACGTTATGTTAACAATCTGTGGGATCCAAAATAAGTAAGAAGAAGTTGTAATGAGAACCACAGTAATTGATGCCTTGAAAGACTTTTTCAACTCGCGAGCTGCCGGCTTACCACCGTTTATGGACTTCGAGCGCAGACGATGAGGCATATTGGAGATTTCTTTTCCCACAGGGGTTTGTGGATTTTCGTTAGACAATATCTGCCCCTCTGGAGTTTGATTCTTTGAGAAACCGGATGGGTCCTGAACCACCTGTGGCTGTATGGAGACCTGCCTATGAAGACGCCTCGCAATGAGAAAGGTGTGTAAGTTTATACCTGTAATAAATATGATAATTCCCGCACAAAATGCCACTAGGACCCAGAATATGATCTGCAATATTTCGAAAAGATGTCCAAACGAATCATTACCACACTCAAAATACGCGGACATTGCTATTTCGGAAACTGAATGCGGAAAGGGAGCATTGGAAAGAGAAGAGAGTGAGAACAAGATAACAACTGCAATGGCAATGTTGGCTCTGCGAGTGTTAACCAGAGTACTGTATCGAAAAGGTCTCGTTATCATGAGGTATCTATTAAGATTTATTAGCAATGCAAAACCTTGAGTTGCGGATATAAATCCAATATCTACGAAAATCATCCTATTCAGGATGGTCGGTTTTTCTAAAATTGTTACGCAAATACGGGCAATAATCCAATAGGCACTATACAACCAATTCAGGACAGCAAATACTCGAAAGAAACGATGGGATATCTCGTCGAAGTTAGCCAGAGGAGTCTGCAGAGCGATCAACAGAAACAGGTTCAGTAGGTTCGAGACACCAAGTTGAATGTACGTAATGGTAGAAAATACTTCGTCTCCCAGAGTCCGATTAAGCCCGCTGGTGACACTGAATATCTGACAGATGTCTACAGCCGACATTGTGCCAAATTTCCGACAACTTCTAGAAAAAAAACCCTGTTTGTCATACAGAATAATAAGCTGAACTTGCAGTGCCACAGTTGCTCTTTCTTATGTTGTTGGAATCACCTTGATAGATTAATGAGAATCCTTTTTCGTTGCTGCCCAACATTTAATGCTCGGTAAAAGCAAAACGATTATACGCGTCAGTGAAGGAGGAGAATGCATACAAATATTGGACACCACAATGTATGCTGAAGCTCACATGCATGTACTTGAAGCAATTGTCTTTTCCCTTTCCTCTGCTGTCTGCTTTGATTCAACCTCAGTCGCCTTACTTGCTGTGCCTTTGAACCAACATTGATATCAAACATATTTTGAGTTTCCAGGTGAGGATCATGTCTCTTCCAACGTTTTAGTCTGTTTGGTGTGTGTAGGCGATAATGTTGATGCGCTTATACGCTTAGAGGCACCATGTGAGCATTTTGAAACTGTTAAGACATCGTGATCCATTGCCAAAATAAATGTCAATCAAGTATGAGAGGTAAAGCAGTACTTACGACTCTGAAATTAATCCGGGAGTTTTATACCCAGTCCTTATGTTTAATTGGCGATGTTCAAACACACAACACTTTTGTTTGGATCGTGTCTCTAATGTAATCTATAAGGAAAAGATCGGTTTTCGATAAGCTTTTTATTGCATTCTGGTTGAGTTATTACAGTGATTTTTCATTCGCGTCGAGGAAAGCAGTCAACACATCGAGTGAGAGAGCTGCTGATCGATGTTCAGCTGACAGAAACTGTTGTCTGCACTGAGAACCTTTTAGTTTTCACTTGTACGTCCGATGACATGACGAATTAACATGAAATGTTCAATCATCTAATCTCATATTAATATCTGACATGTCTGACATCTGACTTATTGCCAAATACTGTAGTAATTAAAAGGTGACAGTTCGCCGGTGAAGACGGAAAATTGTGCCGAAATCAGACCAATCATACTTCATAGCAAAGACGAAACTCCTGTAATTCAATTTCTTGACAGAAATAGCACACACTCACACCCCCAAAAAACAAACAAACTAACTAACTAACTAACAAAAATAATTTTATTAGTATTGATGCATTCTCAAACGTATCTATTTGTTCACATTTTAGAAATTTAATTGTATTAATAAGCCATATCATTCGATTTGGTTTGATCTTATTTGATTCAATTTTGATTCTTAGTTCCTGTATTATCGTTAAACATGCACATACGCGTACATGTGTATGTACATCAACATTGTTGGTAACATAAAGAGACATAAGTCGCCGCTTGCCCAGCAGAATTAAGTTTATATCGTGCAAGCCACAGAGCCCTTCCTGCCAGGCAGGCAACGAATTTGTTTCCAAAGTGTTTTTTTTTTCTCCACTGCCTTATACAATGCGTAACCCAACATAATATCATCGATACAAATGATAACACAAAAGGGCCATTCTCCGAAAAAGTGTGCAATTACCGTTGTACAAATGACAAATATCAACATTAGAAATGTCATCCATTTTTCATCAATTCAGAAACTTCAATACCGTAAGAATACAAAACAATCAATGGGTAATTTTTGAGAGCCCGCACTTTTTCTAGAAACATTTCCAATTTCGAAACGTAGAGTCCTTTTTTTTTCATGGTAAAAACCAAATATCAGATATACGTTACCAGAGGTAGCATCTTAGGAAACTGTTGATTGTCTGCTTATTTCTTGCTTTAGAATGGTAATGCTTATGTAACACTACAAGCTTAAATATCTGCAAACATCATGGGAACATTTTGCAGTCAGACTTCCTTTAATCTAATCTGTAATAAAAATGATCGTAATCTATAAAGTGAAGACTAAATAAAAATCAAGAACGTATACATATTTCGGCTTAAAATATGTTACCCTAATCTAACTTTTTACCTGATTTTTGAATCATATCAATAATCTCATTGATTATGTATGAAACTTTATGAACAAGTATTATACTTCTCATAAATAGCAAATGCCAGGTAACATCTCTGTCAGATTAAATCATTTCGATTCGAAAGTAGAACGATGTGTGGTAACGTATCTGACGCATCAGACGTTCCGTTAGCATACAATTTCAAACCCAATACCAATCACGCCATTTATTCATTTTAACTTGTAAGAACATCACAATGTGATTATTTTCGTTAAAACACCGCACTTCTAAACGTAAAAAATGTTCTCGTCATAGATAGAAAATTAGGTAACTCTTCAATAAAACTTTGAGATGTACGTCAAATACGAGAGCCAAGCAGGCCAAAATCTACAATATTTCTTTTCTGATGTATAGTTCCGAAATTTTGCTATTATGATACGCGGAAGACGGCAAGAATGAAATTGGAAAAGATTTATGCAAATGATACACATGAATTCGATTTTCCTTTGTTCCTAGTAGTTGTCTGTGATAAATTAGCTCTCAAGAACCAATAAACGATGGTAACGTACTTGACAAAGTATTCATGTTCACTGACATAATAAACTACCGATTTATATGAAACCCCGATCATTCAAAAATGTGATTCAAAGACCTGATGCAAAACGTGAGATATCAAATCCTATTGTCATTTTCAGAACATAAACCTGCAACGAAGGAAGTGCTCTTGACTGTAACCATAAATACTAAGCCCATTCTATGTACATAAGATACAACATTATAATGAACAAAGATAGACCGTAGTTGCGTTTGCTGTAAAGTTGAAAAAAAATAGGTGGGTACCAAACTTCAGCCCTTAAAGTCCTTCTATGTTTTTGTGAAACAAAAAGCACACACACACACACACACACACACAGAACACAACGAAGCGGAAATAAGATATATTTGTAACGTATATATGACGGCCGTTTTTGAAAATGCCACAATTCTATTAAAAAGGGATACTGCAGTTCTGGTATAGCTGAGTATTTAGGTTTTAACTTTTTGCAAGATAATCGAAATCCACGTATACGAAATACTTAAGAGCATACAACTCTATAAGAAGAATTTAATATTTATGTCATGAAATCGTTTTGAAATGACTGAGATGTCCAAAATAAAGTACAAGAGACATGTCCAAATAAAAGTAAATGAGCCATCACATTTTGTTAGGACCTCTTTCTTTTACTTTATTCTGGATATATATCGGTCATTTCAACACCGATTTTCATTAAATAAACTTTTAATTCCTCTTAGAACTATTTTGTGCTGTTAGCAAGAGCACGTTGTCAACTGGTAAAATCCACGAGCGAGAGCGCGTCGCGGTTAACCTTGCTGCACAATACATTTTATTTGGTAACGTATCTGACATGTGTTTGATGGTAACGTATCTGATGTGCCGTTACCGTTCTCATACTATTATCTACAGAAACATTCATTTTCTCCAACAATTTCTGTTGTGTGATTAATCATTACCTTTGGTATTCAAAAGTATCTGAGCTTTATCTTTATTTGCAGCATACTTTTTTTTCTAAATGAAGCAAAGTTTAAGGAACGTATCTGATTTCAGCTAATTATGATTGTAACATTAGGCTTCCGCGGCTTCGGATCAGTATATTTTTTTGTAACAAAAGATTCAATGAATAAATCATGGTTCCATGTATACGTTAGGTTGATTTTGTTTAACACATGAAATTACACTGCCATGCGGCATTTCTTTGATCCTCTCTCAAGACTCTGAAAAGGAGTAACGTATCTGACTGCAATTTGGCGACATGATATAAATGATCTCTTAGTGAAATATCAAAACAGCATATTGTTTTGTAATATTATTTTTCATTCAGGCACTCGAGGGGCAATGGAATGAGGTACAAAAGATTTGATTTGAATGATGTTAACGAGTAACAACTTGTTATATGAGCATTTCCTCGTCTGGCGACATAGGGTATTTAGTGTTACATCAAACTTCGGATCGTATTTCTAATAGCATCCCGGATGTCCCAATAGCTTTATTGATACGTACTTTACAGTTCTGACCTCTCGGATGAATAAAAAAAGAATGATTTCTGAAAAACAGAATATTAATTTAAACTGTATGAACATGCTGGCGACACGAAAATCACAGTTTTGCATACATATTGGGAGCATGGCCCAAAAGCGCTACAGCTAAAGCGTAGCTTGAATTGCTTGCAGCCCTATATCAAGCGTGTATTCATTTTCTTATCTCTTAAATAATCATGATGATGACAGGAGTACCTACGATATGTGTTGCTTCAGTCTATTTATTTTATTCATTTGGATAATATTCATATCTTTGTTAAATGAAAATAGAATACGAGATAAACTGTCTTTGGCACAATTCTCTATAATGCCATTTATTTTGTAAAATAATGGCTGCGTATCTTTGTTGTTTAAACTGCGTCCCAGATTTCTGTTTTAAAGAAAATAAAATGTATCTGAACAACATCTGCATTTTTTCGCACCAAGAATATTAACCTGCATCTAATAGACTTGCGATCTGGTAAGCTATATTTTTAATAATTCAGTTACGCCCTCAAAACTTTACAAAGATATTAAAATATTTACCTTAATTTTCGTAATCCAGAGGTGTGTTATAACAAATCTGTCAACTATGTTTGACCCCTAAATATATATGGAACTTATTCTTTAAAAAATGCTGAATGGAAAGCTCTTTCTTTTAGATCTGCGATGTCGAACAATCAAAATTATTTATGACAACTTCACGTAGGCCTATATGGAAACAAGATGACTAAAATGCAGAAAATAAATGACAATACTAGTGCACAGATGAATAATAACACTTTAATTGACAATACAAGCAATAGCTGTTATTGATATGAAAATATACAAGACAGCTATAATAACAGTACCTACAAAGTGCTGATTTTAATAGCAATAACAATAACAATAACAATGATTTCAACAACCCATCCAAGTAGATAATTAAAGGGAGGAAATAAAAAAGTCTACAAGATAAGAAGCAAATAAATTATGATATGCAATACGTTGTTAGATGATCGTTAAAGGTGGACGCTTGCATGGTGGTGCTGATAACGAAGATTTAGTCTACTGTTAACCATGTGGCATATACTGAAAAAGGACTATTGGAAGAGGAGATAGTAGATAAGTGAAGAAGGAGAGATGAGAAAAGGAGAGGCGAAGGAGAGAGTAAGCGAGAGTAGAGGTATTCTTTCTTTTAAATGTGAGAGTCCTGAAAAGGACTGTGACCCAGATGAGAGGGCGAAAAGAGAAGGTTCGACGTTCCGGACAGCTTAACTGTCCGCCCTCAGGATACTTCTGTGAGGACGGACAGGCAAGCTAACTGGAACGTCCTCAATTCTGGTTCACAGTAAATATCAGGACTCACACATTTTCAAGAAAGAATACCTCTATTCTAGCCTACTCTCTTATCTTGCCTCTCCGTTTAACTTATCTATTATTTTCTTTCCCAACGGTCCTTTCCAGGACTTTAAAATCACATAGTGAACCGTAAACTCAATCTTCAATGTTACTCTCCTAAAATGATTATATGTCGTCAATAGTATGTTGACCGAAATAAGTGGCACACGGAGCGGATTTCTGCCAGAAAATTACCAATGCAAAACTGTTTGTACTTGATTGTTTAAACAAAGACCAAGTTGAAGTTATTCCAGCCTAGCTGCAGGTCTAGACGCCCGAGTAGGTTCCTGACTGTCTTCTTAAGATGTTTGTCGGTCATTATGAGGATTATCACACTCGACCACATACTGCTGTAAACCAAATTTTCTGACAAATATATCCACCATATGGGAGGGAGGCCCCCGATCAGTGGAATCCACGTCATGCTCACAATCATAGGAATCCAAAACAAGTACAAAGAACTTGTAATGAGAGCCACAGTAACCGATGCCTTGAAAGACTTTTTCAACTTGCGACCTGGCGGTTCGCCACCGTCCATGGACTTCGAACGCAGACGACAAGGTGCATTGGAGATTTCCTTTCCCACAGGGTTTTGTGGATTTTCTTTGGATGATATCTGCTCCTCTGGAGTATGATTCTTTGAGAACCTGGGTAGGTCCCCAACCGCCGGTGGCTGGCTGAACACCTGCCTATGAAGACGCCTTGCAATAAGAAATGTGTGCAAGTTTATACCTGTAATAAGTATAGTTATTCCCGAACAAAAGGCCAGTATGAGCCAAAATATGATCTCCAATGTTTCAAAAAGATGTCTACGGGAGTCATTATCACACTCATAATATGCAGACACTAATATTTGAGAAAATGAATGTGGGAAGGGAGCATTGGAAAGAGAAGAGAGTGAGAACAAGATAACAACTACAATGGCAATGTTGGCTCTACGAGTGTTAACCAGAGTACTATATCGAAGAGGTCGTGTTATGACGATGTATCTATTAAGATTTATTAGCAATGCCAAACCTTGAGTTTCCGTTATAAAGGCAATATCTACGAAAACGGCCTGACTCAGAATGGTTGGTTTTTCCAAAATCGTTGCACAAATACGGATGATGATACAAAATGCGCTGTACAGCCAATTCAAAACCGCAAGCACTCGAAAGAACCGATGGGATATTTCGTCAAAGTTAGCCAGGGGAGTCTGCAGAGCAATCAACAGAAACAGGTTCAGCAGATTCGAGACCCCGAGTTGAATATACATAATTGCAGAATATACTTTGTCCCCAAGAGATTGGTCAGTGACGTCTGTGACATTGAACATTTGGCAGAAGTCTAAAGTCGACATTGTGCCCAATTTTCCGATAACTACTCCTGGATGAATGATAAGCTGGTCTTGCAGTCACACAGTTGCTCTTTCTTAGCGTGTTAGAATCACCTTGACAAGTTAACGAAAATCTTTATTCGTTGTTGCCCAACGTTGTTGCATGTGTAATGTTCGGTGACAGCTAGCAAATCTATAACACATTTATCAGAGGCTGACGTATAACAACATTGGAGAGCAAAATGGAATCCTGAAGCTCGTCAGTGCTCGTAAGCATGGAATTGAAGCAATGACATGCGAACTCTTTTCTCTTTTCCTCCGCTATCTCCTTTGATTTAACCTCACTCGCCTTTCTTGCCTTCTTGAACTTGGATACCAACATTGACATCACAAACATCTTTGCTGCAAAGCCAACGCTGGAAAAAAAGCGATTATCAAAGTTTCTTGGTGAAGATTTATGTCTCTTCCGACGTCTTCGTCGTGCTTGTGGTTGTGTTATAGTTGATAATTTTGAAGCGCATTCATAGAGATGTACGTATTGCAGGCTCCCCGTGAGTACCTGTGTAGACTCTCATTACACCGTCATCCATTGTCGAACGTCAATCAAGAATGAGAGGCTGCCATCACTCCGGAGGGTTTATAGCCACTGGACAAGGTTAATTTGCGATGTTCAATCATAATAGTATGAATGAGAGGCTGCGGACTCTAATTTCCTATGAAGAGACCAGTTTTGATATGCTTATCTTACACACTGGTTGTGATATATTTGGTGATTTTCTTTCTGATTACATCGCTGAAAGCGGTCAACGGTTGATCGGGTGAAGTGTTGACGTTAGTGATATATAATAAATTATAATGGACTTATACCGCTCCGTGACTTTTTGATTGTGATACTACAAACATTACTTAGGATTTTTTTTCATTCATTCATTCGCCAGTTAATAAAAGGTAAAACTGTAGACGATTTGGACGAGGTTTGGATGTGATTTATTGCTGTGGCCGAGACAACTATGGCAGACCAATTGTGATCGACAAAGATAGATTACAACAACACAGCAAATCCCGGCGTGACTTCTTCTTTCTTCCTCCGTTCTCTAACAGCATTTGAACATAAATACGCAATCCTATGAGAATGTTCTTTTTCTTTTTCTGTTGATCCCACTTTGTTATCACTTAAGAAGGAAATGTAGAAAAGAAGCTGTGTGCGTATTATTTGGTCATTTGTTTGGTTTTCAAATGTATCTCATTTGCTTTTCAATGATAATGGCCAATGTCACTGTGTTGTTAAACCACACAAAACAAAATCTTATGAAGATCTTGTTTTGTCATTTCCATTTTGATTGGATTTCCTCTTTCAAACTGTAATATGGAGTGGCAGCACCTCAATCTCGATCAAATCTCTGATTCTGAGGCTACGGCATTATCTCACTGAGGCTGCTGCTGATAACATTCTTTATTTTTTTATTTTTTTCAATTTTCTCCATATACTACTCACTAGATAAAACCACAACTGAACAGTGAACATATCACCTACCACTGTGATAATATCAATCACTACAATTAATAACAACATCCATCACTGTGAACAAACAACTGACAACCTTATGCATAAACACACTGATCATAATTCGACATTGTCAATATCCAACAAAACATCTGCAAAAGAGAAAGAGAAGATATTAGGATACACAATTATTCGATTTTTTTTTTGTTTTTTAATGTGTTTTGTCATTGCACAATGATTACTTTGTGTTTTGATTGTTAACAGAAATTAAGAAGAATTAATTGGATGTTGGAATTGTGTGGAATTTGATGAACATAGGTTACATGAATATGATGCTTATTGTTGTTTTTATCTAAACGTGGTAAAGTAAGCCAAGTTATATCCATGTGCTAATGGATGCAATTTTCCAATGCTCCCTTCCCACCAGAAGAGCGGGCGAAGAGAGAAGGCCCGACGTCCTGGACAGCTTAACTGTAAGCCCTCAGGAGACTCATATGAGGAGGACAGTCAAGCTGTCCGGAACGTCCTCAATTCTGGCTCACAGTCCTTTTCAAGACTCACACATTTTCAAGAAAGGATACCTTTACTCTCGCTTACTCTCTATCTTTCATCTCCTTACAGTTTTCTCACCTCTCTCTCTTCACTTATCTACTATCTACTCTCCAAACAGTCCTTATGAGGACTAACCGCATGGTGAACCGTACACCCAATCTTCGTTAACACGTTGCAACTCTCCTAAAATAATTACAATATGTCGTCAATAGTATGTTGACCGATATTGGTGGCACATGGATCGGATTTCTGCCAGGCAAATTAACAATGCAAACCTGCTTTGTACTTAATTGTTTAAACAAAGACCAAGTTGAAGTTATTCCAGCCTTGCTTCAAGTCTAGATGCCCGAGTAGATTCCTGACTGTCTTCTTGAGATGTTTGTCGGTCATTATAAGGATGATCACACTCAACCACATGCTGCTGTAAACCAAACTTGCTGACAAGTACGACCACCATTTAGGAGGGATATTGCTGATCAGCGGAATCCATGTCATGCCGACAATCTGAGGAATCCAAAACAAGTACAAAGAACTCGTAATGAGAGCCACAGTAATCGATGCCTTGAAAGACTTTTTCAACTTGCGACCTGGCGGTTCGGCACCGTCTATGGACTTCGAGCGCAGACGACAAGGTGTATTGGAGATTTCCTTTCCCACAGCGGTTTGTGGATTTTCGTTGGACGATATCTGCCCCTCCGGAATAATGATTCTTTGAGAACCTGGGTAGGTCCCCAACCGACGATGACTGGCTGAACACCTGCCTATGACGACGCCTTGCAATAAGAAATGTGTGTAAGTTTATACCTGTAATAAGTATAATTATTTCCGCACAAACTGCCAGTATGATCCAAAATATGATCTGCAAAGTTTTGAAAAGATTTCTGCTCAAATCATTATTACATTCATAATATGCAGACTCTAATATTTGGAAAACTGAATGTGGGAAGGGCGCATTGGAAAGAGAAGAGAGTGAGAACAAGATAACAACTACAGTGGCAATGTTGGCTCGGCGAGTGTTAACCAGAGTACTGTATCGAAAAGGTCGCGTTATCGCAAAGTATCTATTAAGATTTATAAGCAATGCCAAACCTTGAGTTTCCGTTATAAAGGCAATATCTACGAAAGCCGCCTGCCTCAGAATGGTCGGTTTTTCCAAAATCGTTGCACAAATGCGGATGGTGATACAAAATGCGCTGTACAACCAATTCAAAACCGCAAGCACTCGAAAGAACCGATGGGATATTTCGTCAAAGTTAGCCAGAGGAGTCTGCAGAGCAATCAACAGAAACAGGTTCAGCAGATTCGAGACTCCGAGTTGAATGTACGTAATGGCAGAATATATTTTGTCCCCGAGAGATTGTTCAGTGACGTCTGTGACATTGAACATTTGACAGAAGTCTAAAGTCGACATTGTCCCCAACTTTCCAATAACTACTCTTAGAAGATTAATAAGCTGGTCTTGCAGTCGCAAAGTTGCTCTTTCTCAACGCGTTGGACACATCTTGATAAATTGACGAAAATCCTTATTCGTTGTTGACCAACGTTGTTGCCCATGTAATGCTCGGTGAAAGGGAAATTATTGCGCGTGTATTGGAGGCAGATGTATGACAACATTGGAGAGGACAATGTATGCTGAAGCTTGAATGCATCGAATTTAAGCAATGCTCTTCTTTGTTTTCCTCCGCTATGTGCTATCTGCTTTGATTTAACCTTACTCGCCTTTCTTGCCTTCCTGGAGAGTAATTTGGATACCAACATTGATATCAAACATGTCTTTGCTGCAAAGCCAACGCTGGAACCAAGAGATTATCAGAGTTTCCTAGTGAAGATCTGTGTCTCTTCAGACGTCTTCGTCGTGCATGGAGATGTGTTAAAGTCGAAAATTTTTAAGCGCATTCGTAGCGACGTACGTTTGCAGGCAACCCGTGAGTACCTGTAGACTCTCAAGACACCATTATCCATTGTCAAATGTCAATCAAGTATGAGAGGTTACAACCAAGCCGAAAGTTTTATAACCACTCGTCACGTTTAATTTCCGATGTTCGATCATAATCCTTTTATTGGATCGCGTCTGGACTCTAATCTCCCTGGAAGAGACCAGTTTTTGATTAGCCTTTCTTACTCATTGGTTGCGTTATTTGGGGATTTTTTTTTTATTGCGTCGCTGAAAGCGGTCAATGCATCGGGTGAGGTGTTGACGTCAGTAGCGGATATTTATATGGCGGACTTAAAAGAAAATGAAATGCAACAAATTTACCACATTTGTACCATGGACTTTTCGTCTTGGGCAATGCTCATGAATCTTATATCAAAAGAATTTTAGTGCTCCAAAAACGTGCAATACAAATTCATCCCCATGTTTTTTTTTTATTGCCCTCACACGTACCTTCATTAAAAAAATCCAGATAATATTTGAATTCAATTCAATTCAGAATAAATCAATTATTTTATTTTCATTTTCGCTTTTCCAATAGAATATACGAACAAATAGATATTTAAAATTTGACAAAATTTCACGTCAGTGATAGATATGAATTCCAACCTGGAATCTGGATGTGATTTTGAAATAATATATTATTAGTAAATACTTTGAAATAATATGTTATCAGTAAATACAATTTCAGACTTGTTTACCAATCAGACTGTCAATCATTGCACACGATCTACAAGCAATTTTCACTTGACAGTACCTTTATCTTGCAACGTCTTCATGGTCTTGAGTCTCATTTTACAATTGATCGATCATTACAATTATCTTACCTTATAAAATTATGGAATTCTCTACTCTCTGTCATAATATGTAGTTCTAAATCTTTTAACCCATTTCACATCATTTCATTTTATTTCATTTTGTTTTGGCTGTAAAACGTATAGAATATAATATCATGTCATTTGCAAATACAAAGAATTAGAGTACAATGTGACTTTGCTAATTCAAGTGAAATTAACGAGATTATTTTTTTCTTACAATAAAAGATTTAAATCTGTTTACAATATAGTATCTTCATACACAAACTCTTTAACTGCATTCATTAAAGAATATTATTCCTTTATCTCTCGATGTTGTGAGAAATCTTATAATGTTTGTTTGTCATTATATGTTTCGATTTGTCTTTGTCAAGTCCCATTCTTACTGTTTACGTGATTTTACACTCATGGAATACATAAAATATCTTGTAGGTTAGTCATGAACAAGGGTGATTTTCATTTCTGGCTGCTGACTACCTCTGCATATCTGTACACATCTGTAACATATTTTTGATTTTATTTCACCGTTTCTTTCCACTGTTTTGTTACTTTTTTGCTTATAGTATTTAATTGTGTATACAGATGTTGATATGTGTGTTTTTATTGTGTCTTGCTCTGGTGACAGGATCTAAAAGCTAAAGAAAAGAGGAAAATATCAAACCCGTTTTAATTGCTTTCTTCTTATTTTGTAGTTGCACGCACTTTAAAACATTACAAGTGGAAACTATAGGCTTACTTTCCAAATAGGGCAAATCGACAAAAAAAAGAACAAAAAGAAGAAGATAAGTGTGGAGTCTTGTCTGTAGAGAAAAGGGGTATGTCCATCGAGACTGAAAAATTTTATCACTAATTAATCATGATGGAAACAGGTTCCATTTAATGTCGGCTCTAATGATTTCCTGTGGCCATGTATAGTTGGTAATAGTCAGTACAGCTTCCTGGTTACAATTCAATGTTTACAGCAGAACACATGATCCTTGAGTAAGAGCAACCTTCAATGCAAAATGTCACTTATGTAAATGATAGATTAAAGACAATCAGAAATTCCTTTCAGATATCGCCAGAGAATGGAGCAATGGACTTTAAAACGTCCTTTAATTCATAGCTACTAATTCAGTTATTTACCTCTACTAATATCTCTCATGACAATCGCGAACAGAAAAAGGGGGCAGGAAATGAAAGACATACATTTTTAAAACTTGCTTAAAAAGAGAGGTTGTGAAAATCATCTTCATCTCTCTTTCCCTCGTTTCCCTTCGTTAATCATATATGCTTCCTTTTTTTCGGGGGAGGGGAGAGTAGGGTTGTAGCTCCCACAAAGTTACAGCAAAAACCCTTATCTCATTTTTTGAATTAGATTGAGATTAATACTCAGATTCATTTCCTTTTATTTTCCGTTCAGTTCGTATTTCCTGCGACAAAACTAATATACGAAATATATTTGACAGTACTTCTCAGAAATCAGCTTGGAGCAGAACTATCATTAAAGCGATATCTCAGGAGGTGTCAGCTTTTTGTTGTAATGCTGGATTTATACAAGTGAGTTATATGTTATATGAAGAATATCTAATTATTTTTTTTTACGAATGTCTTATTTTGTGATCATATTTGTATTCAATGTTGAACAATATTATGTGTAACTCTTAAACCAAAACAAATTTCCAAATGGACAACCAAGATTGAGGTTACAATTAAAATCAAACCCCCTTTTGAAGATAAATACAAAAATGTATTTCATATTTCAAACTATGTGTCCTTGCATCTTTACTTTAAACTTTATGGCGGTATATCTTTTTCATGGGGAGGGAGGTTGTCAAGACAACGGTATATGGATATCATAGATCACATTTGTGTTTTTAAATCAACTGATTAACAAATTTCTCTACATCAACGAAAATACTGGTCATACATTCTCGGGGAAGGATTCGAATCTACGACTCCCTGATCTCCGGACAGGCGTCCTATCCACTAGGCCACCGAGCTCCATCCCGACAGCCATTGCTAGTTCTAATCCTTGTAATTTGCAGTGGGTGCTGCGTAATTATTCAAATTTATGGACTTCTTCCGTTGTGATTTTTTTTTTTATTGCAACTGATAACAAATTGCCCTACATCGACGTAAGTACGCACTGAATTGATTTTTTTTTTAGGTTGTCTAATGGATAAGGCGCCTGCACGGAGATCAGAAGGTCGTTGGTTCGAATCTTGCCCGAGTATGTATGCCCATGATTTCTGTTGTCATTACCACTACCACTACTACTACTACTACGAAAAATACACTTGTAAATGACACCAAGAAGTATATTGAGTGCATTAGAACTGCAATACGTTGTCCTTTTCTGTGTTCATCGCTTCACATACATACATTTACCATCATTTACCAACTGATACAATTTGCTATCGTCATTCTATTTTCATGTATTGAAACGTATTCAAGTGTGCAGTATATTTCCAAAAGTCATGAGTCTAAGATTGTCTAAAAGCTGAATATTGCATAAACCTATCAAACACAAGGCGCTTAAATAGAATGACTTGTCTTTTTATATCTTCCACGCCGAATATGAATAATGTAAGAAAAAAGAAATAGAGCATACTCACGTAAAATTACAGGACGTATGATGACAAAATAGGAGAATACAGACAAACGTGCTAACACTAATAACAATACACATAGGCATACTTTTAGTATTGATGATAACAATCGAAGCAATTACAATAAAATAATGGCTTTCATGATAATAGCGATAATCACGTGTTAATAATGAATGCAATATCAATAATGAGAACAGTTTGGGATTGGGAAGTGTGGCGAAAAGAAAAAAAAAATATCAGCTGAATATGTGACAAGCATGACATATAGCAAGAATATTAAGTAAGTCAATGACATGTTGATCGAAATGCGTTTCATATCGAATCAATTTCTGGCAAGCAAAATGTAAGTAAATAATGTGCTTTGTATAAACTGTATTGTTCAAACAGAGACAGCCAGGAGGGGGTTCAAGCATTGCATCACATTCATACGTCCGAGTAGTTTTCGGATTGTCCTCTTCAGATGTTTATCAGTCATTACAAGGATGATCACATTCCACCATAAGCTGCAGTAAGCCAGACTCCCAGAAAGATACATCCACCAATTAGGAAGTGGGAGCCCGACCAGCGGCACCCATACTATGTTCACAATCTGAGAAATCCAAAACAGGTTGAAAGAAATTGTTATGAGAGTCACGGTGATCGCTGCCTTGAACGACTTTTTCAACTCGCGAGCAGGTGGTTCAGGTCCATTTCCTGACGTCGAGCGCAGACGACGACGCGGCATATTACGAATTCTGGAGTCTGGTTTCTGGATTCTGGATCTGGTTTCTGGATTCTCGAGGGACGATCTCTGGTCCTCCGGAATATGATTCATTGTGACCCATGATGGGTCCTGAACCACTGCTAGTCTATGGTTGAACACCTGCCTATGTAGACGCCTTGTAATGACAATGGTGTGCAAATTTATACCTGTTATTAACGTAATTGTTCCTGAAAAAAATACCACTGAAACCCAAAGTAAGACCTGCATTATCTTTGTGAGATGTCTCAAAGTATCAATGTTACCCTCAACATAAGCTGCTATTAATCTTTCGGAAAGCGAATGCGGATAGGGAGCATTAAAAAGTGACAGCAGTGAGAACAAGATAATCCCCACAATGGCTACGTTGGCTCGGCGAGTATTAACCAGAGTACTGTATCGCAAAGGACGAGTTATCATGATGTACCGGTTTAAGTTGATTAGCAATGTCAGGAGTTGAGTTGCCATTATGAACGAAAAGTCTACGAAAAACATTTTGCCCGGAATGGTGGGCTTCTTAAAAATCGCTGCGCAAATACGAACGATGATACCATACGCACTGTACAGCCAATTCAGGACAGCAAGCACTCGAAAGAATCGATGGGATATCTCGTCAAAGTTAGCCAGAGGAGTCTGAAGAGCGATCAACAGAAACAGATTCAGTACGTTCGATACCCCGAGTTGAATGCATGTAATGGTAGAAAATGATTTGTCCCCGAGGCTTAGATCAGACATGTTGTAGATGTAGCAGAAGTCTAAAGTCGACATTTTGTGCCTACCCCTCCGAGATCAACTTCTGGGTGAAACGACTTGTTTGTCTTAGCGAGTGATACACTGAACTTGCAGGGGGATTGGCAGTTGTTCTTTCTTAGAGTTTTGAAATAACATTGAAAATCTAATGCCTACTCCTTATTCGCTGTTGACCAAGATGTACTGCTCGGTGAAAACAAAATGATCACGAGTTTGCCAAAGACGTGCTGCTCGGTAAAAGCAAAATGATCACTGGTTTGCCCAAGACGTGCTGCTCGGTGAAAGCACAATGATCACTCATCATGCGGATGTATAACAACATTTGACAGCGCAATGTGAACTTGCCTTCCTCAAGCTTAAACGTTTTCCTACATCTACATGAAACACATTTTTCGTTTTATGCAAAATCGATGCTTGAACCAAGATATTACGTAAAGATGGCTGTCTCTTCCAACTTCTTCGTCGTATTTCTCGATGTGTTTTTATGCGATAATCTAGATGCGCTTCTAGAGACGCAGGGGCATCATGTCAGTACCAAAAACTGCCAAGATATTGTTACCCACTGTCAAAATAAATGTCAATCAAGTATGAGAGGAAAAGCAATAACGCGCTGAAATAATCTAGACGAGACAAATATTTGATAAGGTTTAATTGTTACACCCGACACTGGCCGAGTTACTGGTAATTTTTTTTTTTCGAAAACGTCGCAGAAAGGATTCATCTCGTGATGCCTAGCTCACACAAGCCATTTTTGTTATTGAAAGCCTTTTAGATTTCAATCATCTATCCTCCGTGTCGCATGCGACTACAGTGACGTCAAAAACACCCGACGAGCCAATGAGCAGGAGAGCAGCATTAGCGTCTCTGAAAACCTGACTCTCACCGCTCGGCGCATACTTACAATAAATGATGCAAGCGTATATACAGTGCATCCCCGTTACAACGAACGCCGATATATCGAAATGCACATGCAACAAAGACGGATACAGCGAAATCTTTGTTAAAACGAAGTCATCTCCAATCGTCATAGACAAAACAAAGTGAATATCCTCCAATAATAACGATATGCGAATCGGTTACGAGATGGAACAAACATTCATAAAACGTCTTTGAAATGAGCGAACTCTTCACATATGAGTGTCTTTAAATGGAAATCACGTTCACTTCCTTAGTCACACGTCGTTTCCAATGAGAACAATTGTGTTGTAATATCATAGTCATCCCAAAGGAAATAGGCCTAAAGCTCGTTATTCCGGAACATACAAATTCTTTTAACCTAGCTGTAAATCTCGTGAATCGTCGTTATTCAGAAGGTTCGGTAATAGGAAAAATGCAGTTGGCCTAGGTTTCGTTACTAAATCCGAAAACGCAAAGAGGCGAGTATACTACCAAACTTTTGGAATCACAAATCATGTCGCTTTCAGATTAGCGAGCATTTGAAATAACGAACCCTTTTAATTTTCGGACTAAGGAACTTTCGGAATATCGAATCCTTGAAATGATGCTCAATAACTCGTTTCTACCACTCGGTATTAAAGCAATCCCCACCATTTATGTTGTTTCCGGGGACCACTCATACTCGACTCCCGCCACATAATATATGGGATGCGTCAATCAACTCACTTTTGCCGCAGAATTGATGTTTCCAAACAGCTATCAAAGAGTTGTGGGCACTTCCTAAACGCAAATATGTTTTGATTGTGTGGTCGAAACTTATTTTTGAAACGCCGAAAAAAAAAGTGCGATCACAAAATTAATGCGTTTGAGCCAGTGGAAACACGTCTACATACTAGTATTATGGGGTTGATAAACGCGGACTTGTTGTTTTTTTTTTTTAAGCGTTTCCGAAAGGCGCTTGCAAACGTGTTTTGATAGTGGGGTATTGAAACGCGTTTCAAATATGAAAAATTTGACAAACCCAGCCTATAAGGCGTGTTTATCAACTTACTTCTTCCAAACAACTTTCATGGAGTTTTTGGCAGATGATAAACTCAAAGCTGTGTTGGTTGTTTTGTAAGAAACACCGCATTTCGGACGAAAACGCGTTTGGGCCAGAAACGCGTCTCTGAAGAGTAGTTTAAGCGCATAGTCGTTTTTGGACATGCCACTTTTATTTCTGTTAGATCTTTTCTACTAATCAATATGTATCTACAAAGAGACCTGGGCCCTGTTGCATAAAATGTGTCCTGAGAAAAATTCGGGTTAGAGGCAGGTGCCTACCTGAGTTTCATGGTTAGTCAATTTCTCTGGTTAAAAAAACTAAGGTTACGGTATATCGGCTTTCTTTTATTCAAATAAACTTGGACGAGGATAAAATGCGGAGGTGCTAGTGATTTTCTCAGTTTTACGCTCCGTGCGCAGCTAGCGATCACCGCTACGCGCTGTCTAAATGTACAATGTACTGTATGTATACATGACAGTATCGCGCTGCATGCTGTCGCTGCCACACAAACATGTAGTACGAGTAGCGGTATGTCCGCTAACGAGCCTGCTACAAGCTTCCCGATAGCCAATCTGGTTCTAATTTTTCTAAGTTTTCGGAAATAAGTTATGAGTTATAGGGATTTATCTGTGATTCTGGTGCAATACGGCATTAAATGGAAGCTGAGATATTGACATGGATACGAAAGTGCAAACGCCCTACACATCTACAGGCACAGTGAGTACCTGTATGTAGACCTAACTCAGCTAGATGATAGATCTAGTGTTATTAGTAGGGCCTACTAGGCTACGTCTAAACAGTGTCTAAAGAGTAGATTCTAACTAACAACGTTAGGAAGTAAGAACCTAGCGGGATCTAGCGCTAGATCGATTAGTAGGCCTACATTGATAAAGGTGATACATGGAACTAATAATTAGAGAACTAGATCTAACTGCCAGATCTAGTAGAGTCTACTAGTATGGTAGGTGTTCAACCCACCGACCGGGTCCATAACGACCGACCGCGCATTATAATGGCATTGCGCGTACAGGCAGAAAATGTACGCATGGGACTACGCGCAACGATGTTCGATTCTTCACTGGGCTACGCTACCGAGTAAA
The DNA here is from genome assembly GCF_040938485.1 of Diadema antillarum. NCBI lineage: Eukaryota > Metazoa > Echinodermata > Echinoidea > Diadematoida > Diadematidae > Diadema > Diadema antillarum. The sequence continues at coordinate 122,859 of NW_027272855.1, forward strand.
ATGTGGCGAAAACAATTAAGTATTCCCTCTAAATTACCGAACTTTAGCAAAATCGAATAAGATTTATCGTGTATAACTACATATAACTACAATTTGTAGGCCTACCTTTGCTGACTCGTTGTTAGATGTAGAGTATCCTTCCGTAATAAATATGACGATTTTGACCGCAAAATTGTCACCGCCGCTTAGTACGATCGTGCACACACGTTCAATACATACACATGACAAACATTTTGTCGCCCGCTACGACCGTACGAGTTGATGCAGAAACGAGAAATGAATGTGAAAAAAACAAACCGACTCATCTAATTTATTTCAATTACGATGAAAAGTTTCCTAATGAAAATCAAGTCAAATTCATCAAACAGTCCTTCAAAAGTAATATCGAAGGATTCAAAATATATTCAAATATTATTGGGGAAAAAATGACGGCTAGAAAAAAACAGCGGCCTGTCGAAAAAACGCATTTAAGTGCCCTTTATACATATTGTCAGGGTGGTCGGTAGAAATGAGCAGGGCAACTGAGTGCGGAAAAAATGACACCCCACGCGTTCGAAGCCGCCATCTAAAAGCGCGTACCTCAGATCGCATAATTTTCAGTGCGTGCTTGTGAATCCGGAGTATTTTCTCCACACGTGAGTAAAATTTCAGGCAAACTGTGAGATTTTTCACGTTTCTATTGATAGAAAAACGTTAGGTGTCCGGTATTATGAACACCCAACCATACTGGCTGTTCTACTGCGTTTCCGACTTCTGCACCAAAATCTTCCCAGAAATGAATGAACAAACAGTGCGCAGTAGTTCTCCTAGTCCAATTCCCAGCTGAATTGTTTGCCAGAATGGCAGCCTTGGTAGCTCTGAGTCTAAGTGGGGCTAACCAGAGAAATTTAGATTTAACCTTTGGTCAGAGAGCTAAGGTTAAATAACCTGAGTTTCTTGAACATTAACCTGAGAAAAAACTATGGTTAAGCTTTATGCAATAGAAAAACTCTGGTTAAAAATTCCTAACCAGAGTTTCTGGATTTAACCATGAAAATAACTCTGGTTAAGACTTTATGCAACAGGGCCCAGGGGTGGTATTCTGAAATCCTTCCTAGGAAGAAATTTCTTCCCAAGTCAGGATTTTTTCCTAAGTGGCATTCTGAAAATCTTGCTAATTTTCTTCCTAAGTCTGTTCCTAACTCTTTTCCTAAACTTAGGAAGAAACCCAGGAAGATATGCAAATGAGGATGAGATATGCAAATTTCTGACTAAGGAAGAAGATGGTATTCTAGATTGCACTTAGGAAAGGATTTTAGGAAGAATATGTAGGAAAGCCCCACCCCTGTCCTAAGTACGTTGTTAAAATATAGCAAGCTGCAAACATCGTGATAGGCGCATCCCAACACGTGTATTTAATCCTACGTCGTATATGAAATCTGCGATTCTTAGGTCGCAAGAAATCTTCGATTGTCATTGGTTATTGCGTTATGATACGGCATTTCGCATTGGCTTAAGAAAGGACGTGGGCGGGGATAAGGATAACTTAATTTGCTTTAAGAAGTTGTTGGGAAGAAGTTTCAGAATACCAATTCTGCCTTTCCTAGTCACTTCCTAAGTTTCTGACTTAGAATGAAACTTTGGAAGATTTTCAGAATACCACCCAGGGGACCTACCCACTGCAACCACTGTCAGACCACTGCAAACTACACATCTCGGCTCCTGGGGGAGCTCCTCACAGTGGAGCAGCTGTGTGCGCACAGTGTGAAGACCGCCAATCTACCTACGTACGACAGATTTGATAAACCCAACATGACAGAGGAACGCGTTCCAAAGGGTATTTGCATACGCGTTTTGATAATTGGTATTATAAAATGGGTTCAAGAACGTAGCCAATAGGAAGCGCTGAAATGAGTCACGTGGGCTTTGATTACTTTAGTACCATTGCACTGCAGTACCAGTGCGCACTCAATCAGTTGTTACAAGTGCGTCGCGCGCTATATACGCGCTGTCAATCCTGTAAACAACTTCTAGTTCGGGCTGCCGGCCGGCCTTTCTTGTGTGCATAACATAGAATGTGGCGTATGTATACAGTACTCTTATACGTACAGTACTTATGTGCGGGATTTCCGAGTGCGACGTGCTTGACTCGACTCTCTCGAGCGAGTGCTACATGTAGCTGACTGGGAATGGTATTTACCCACAAAGGTACGTGAAAAGTGCTGTTAGTTTTCGACCCATTTTATAAAACAAATGATGCACGGGATTATTTCGTGGCGTTAGTGGAGATGCAGCTCACTCTCGGGTATTTACAATGTAGTGCAACATGCACGAGGCGAAACAATTGTAAATACCCTCGAGTGCGATACGCCTCCACTAACGCACTCTATCCTGTGCATCATTTGTATACTGTAATGCGCTTCAAACATATGGACACTATAGTTGATAAAAGCAGCCCATAGTTCGTTATCACCACTAAGAAGTCATTCCCACTACGTACTGATTCGCCACCCCGGGGTCGCCATGTTCCCGCCTGCTAAGATCGAGATGATTGTGGTAATTGTCATGTCGGATTGCTTGGGAACGTGAAACGTGTGTCTGACCTATGCTTTCCGAGCTTGAGAAAGCGAAGAACAGCATCGAAATGTGATGGTCAAAGAAGGAACGCACTTGGTCATTTTCAAACATGAATGACACAACAATCTGAAAGTCGAAAGGGCACGTTTCATTTTATTTCATTTTTACGACGAAAGCATACAATATTACATTTGCATATAAACAAAGCAAAATACAATGTGACTGTTGCATATTCAAATGAGACTTGAATGCACGCAATTTTTTTTTTTTACAATGAAACAAAACATACGTTTAGATAAAGAGATGCATGGGAAAACTGTAAGTGAATCGTAACAAAGAAAAAAGTCGGAAATGGAAGGGACTGCTTAAAAGTCGAGCTTGTTGAACGCAGTCCCCTCGTCTGTAGTAAATTGTAGTAACAATCAAACGAAACGATAAGACATATTGCTTTGAAAAAACAGGGAACATGAAACAAATCATACACACACAAACGCACACACAGACAGAAACAAAGCAGCTCTCTTACATATACGGGTGGAAAGAATAAACAAGAGGTCAAAGGACAGCTAGAAAAAGGACATAAAGAGGAGGACAAGGAAAGAAGCATATATACCACTTGGAGGTTATGAATAGTTCGTGACTACTATTAGGTGTAGGCTAATGTAGGACTTGCATGAGACATTACCATTGGGATTTGAATTCTGCAATTTGTCAAGTAAATGGTGATTTTACAAATGAAATGGTACGTGAAGTGACAAGACATATTTTGGACATGGGTTTCTGACCATCATCGAGTATGGTTGGATTCCTTCCAAAGTAGTACTCCAAGAGTACCATGAGTACTATATGAACATGTACTTAAATACTGTACCTATCTAACATTCTTTTATAGTCATAATCAAACACTCCCTCTCAGGGGTAAATGGTTCCCCACCCCCCCCCCCCCCCTCGTGCCGCGAGTGACACGACATTCAAAACGTGAGTGACACACAACAAGTGCAAAATACAACAATCATCTCACCGATATTTTTGGTATTATGTACATGGTAACTCTGCACTAATAATACTAATAATCAACTACTTTTGTAATTAAAACTAATGCATGCTTTGTACTCGTTTAACAAATGCACAGTATGTATTTGTTACTATGAAAAATGTGTTTTATTTTCTCTCTTTTTTCTAGTTTGATGTGTGTACGTAGTCTCTTTTAGGGTGATGAAAGTTTTCTTAGAGAATATCGTTTATTCTGCTTCCACATCAGCTTGAAGCTAGAAAGTGGTTCTTGTTTTTCATCGTGGGAGAGGGTCTAATGCTATGATTCCATCCTGTTCTAATAATGGATCTCCTTCTTCGCTAGACCAAAAGAAATAATCAGGGACCTTGTCTTTTCAGAAATTTAATAGTCCATGCACTAGCCTACTTACATAGTAAAGTCTGACGTCAGTTATCCAGCAATCACTTGTCTGGATTGCTTTAAAATCCAGACATGGATTAGCACATGAATGTCTTTATATATTCAGCACAAAATGGTTACTAAAAGTACAACATTTGATTCTTTTGCTAAAAAAAGATATAATTCACGACATGAATGGTGATTGCTTGGATACATTATATTTCTACCAACTACAATACTGTTTTTAGAAAGAACAAGTACTACCGATATAGAGGAGGTGTTTTTTCACTCACATTCCATTTCATTTCTACATTATTTGAATGATGAAACATCAGATTATCATGTAAATCACTATATTGAATAGTAAAGTAATAATGCCTTCTGTATATCTCCAACATAGTTTTCTTAAAGTGTCATGCTTGAGCATATCTTGCCCATCTGGCAAAATTATTCATTCAGATGGCTACCCATTCACGATATGGTCAGATATTGAGGTTGGACTGTATTTCGCAGACAAGTCAGACAGCATCTGACATTTCATTGTGACAAAAAGGCCTTGCCCAGGGATGTTTCTGTTCTCTTCTCCAACAATGTATAAAAGACATTCTCAGGTTACCAACTTCTTTTGATTCTTTTTTTTAAATATGATAAGAAACCTCCTATGAAATGTTAATGAAGCATACAATTCTACTGAAGAGTTCAAAATTTACTTGATAAAAATCGGTTTTTTCACTGGCTGAGATATCCAAAAACAAAGTAAAACAAAGGGATCCTAAACAAAGGTGGGTCACACCTTTTGTAAGAAATATTATGCTCTTTCATATTTCATGAGAGTTTTCTCATTATCTCAAAAAAGCACCATCAAAAGAAGTTGAAAAGTGACCTTTTACTACAAATATAATTTGTGTAAAGGACAGACAATTGAAGAAAACTCATATCTCATATCTTCACCCCTCAATACTCATCTCTTGCTTTGATCACAAGTATTATCGTTATCAATGGTATTATGTATCTTGCTATAAGCACACTTTATCCTCTAAATTAAAATCTTAGTCTGTTTTACATGCGTTAATTCGCTCTACACAATCTTATCAATAGTTTATTCGAGCTTGCAGATGTAAAAGGAAATGCGTTCTGTTAAGCCTTTCAGTCTTTGATAAGTTTTAGTATTTAGTCATACCTCAATACATATGGTATTAGATTTTTAAAAAATTGTTACGATAAGTACGATAATATTGTCAAAATAATAATCACTAAAATAGCAAAACAACTACTGTTGATAATAAAAAAAAAAGTTATGATGATAGCCCGGAAAATAATGGTGAGGGAAAATAGGAAGATATGGGTCAAGGGAAAAAGGACGAGTGCCTTTCAAAGTCATAGGCCCGAATAAAACTCTTGAAATATTCGTCACCAAGAGTATAGTGACCGAAATTGATTTTGCAAAATATTTTTGACAGGCAAAGTACAACTGAAAAACCACTCTGTAAATATTGTTCAAAAGAGATGCCGAAGATTTAATTCCAGCATTGCCTTACATGTATACGTCCTAGTAGATTCCTGACAGTCTTTTTGAGATTTTTGTCCGTCATTGTAAGGATGACCACGTTCCACCACATGGTAGTGTAAACCAGACTCCCTGATAGGTATATCCACCACTGTGGTAGCTGAAGCTTGACCAGTGAAACCCATATTGAGCTCACAATCTGCGAGATCCAATACAGGTACAAGGAGCTGGTAATGAGCGTCATGATGAGCGTTGCCCTGAATGGTTTTTTCAAATCGCGAGCTGGCAGTTCGGGACTGTTTGTGGACTTAAAGCGCAGACGACGCGGCGTATTCGAGTGTTTCTTTTCTACCTGGGCTTGTGTGTTTTTGTACGACAATCTCTGGTCCTGCGGAGTTTGTTTCTCTGGTTCATGAGATGGATTCAGAACCGCTGGTGGCTGATTTAATACTTGCCTATAAAGACGCCTTGTAATGAAAATGGTGTGCAAGTTTATACCGGTAATCAATGCAATTATTCCAGCACACACTGCCACTACCATCCAAAGTATGATCTCCATTGTTTTGTAAATGTGTTCTATAGAATCATTACCACATTCGAAATAAGCTGAAATCATTCGTTCGTAGGGTGAATTGGGGAAGGGAGCATTACCAAGATTTAGCATTGAGAACAAGATAATTCCAACAATGGCAATATTGGCTCGGCGAGTGTTAAACAGAGTACTGTATCGCAAAGGTCTAGTTATCATGATGTACCTATTTAGGTTGATTACCAAGGCCAGGAGTTGAGTAGCCATTATAAACGAAAGGTCTACGCAAAACGTCTGAAGCAGAATGATCGGTTTTTGTAAAGCCGTTGCACAAATACGAACGATGATGCAATATGCACTGTACAACCAATTCAGTACAGCAAGCACTCGAAAGAACCGATGGGATATCTCGTCAAAGTTAGCCAAAGGAGTCTGCAGAGCGATCAACAGAAATATATTCAATACATTTGCAAATCCGAGTTGAATATACGTAATAATAGTGAAAGCTTTGTCTCCAGGAGATTGATCAAGCACGATTGTAGCATTATTTGATATCTCACAGTAGTCTGATGTAGCCATTGTATGCCTTACCTTAAAAGATCAACTTCTGGGCAAAACGACCTGTTAGCTTTTGCGAATATACAATCTAAATCTACAGTTGCACAGTTTCTCTGTCAAGGTGTATATGAATTTGATGTTATTCGACAAGGGTCAGACAAGTGATGTTCTTGGTAAGCAGAATGGATGCACGCCGTGGTTTTGGTTTCCGAAATAAATGCTGAAGCTCAGGCGCGGAGATGAGGATTATGTCTCTGTCTTCCTCTATTTTGCCTTGTTTTCAAAGCATAGCATTTCCACAACATCGATATCGAAAGTCTTTATGATGCAGAAAAACGACGCTAAAACATAGAGATGATTTTTTTTCATCCGGATTAAAATGAGCGCTCCTCCCTACGCGTGTTAAGCGATACTTCTACCAGCGTGACGTACATTATAAAGACCGCATGGAATCTTTTCGAGACATCTTATGCCCATGCACAATATTGGTGGCGCCGTAGCAGTAAAATGTACAGGCCAAGAAACTGCCGAGACATCGTTGTTAATATCTGACGCTGCAATTACTTCTTGAAGAGTTTTACATCCATCCCTCTATATCTTGGCAGGTCAAGGCATGTTTGATTGATGATGCCCAAACATCATCAAACACGACGTTTTGATTGGGTTGCACTCCCTCTCAAAATTACCATTAAACTACAATTATGTTTTTAGAAGTTAAAGATTTCTAATAGTACGAGAGATTGTTCCTTTCCCTCCCGGTGCGTCATTGTAAGTAGCATATAGTGAAAGAAATTGGACTTCAGTTGGACGTTGCTCTCGATCATGTTCTCCCTTTTAATCGAGCTTTCGGTCTCTAATCAGGCCTTCATCAGGATTGACACATTATGCCATTTAGACAATATCCTGATGAAGGCCTGGGGGGGGGGGGGTGTTTCACAAAGCCGTTCTTAAAGTTAAGAAGGACTTAAGACCGACTGGTGATCAGTTCTTGTGCTGAATTATAGCACATAAGAACTGATCACCAGTCGTTCTTAAGTCCTTCTTAACTTTAAGAACGGCTTTGTGAAACACCCCCCTCAGATGACAGGCCGAGAGCTCGATTAATATGGAGAACAAGATTGAGAGCCTCAAGTCCAATTTCTTTCACCACATAATAATAATAATGATAATGATGATGATGATGATAACAATAATGATAATAATAATAACAACAACATCAACAATAGTAATAATGATAATGATGATGATGATGATAATAATAATAATGCTAACAATAATAACAACAACATCAACAATAATAGTAATGATAATAATAATAATAATACATGCATGTGTTATGTGATATAATGTGATGCGATGTGATGTGTGTGTGTGTGTGTGTGTGCGTGTGTGTGTGTGTGTGTGTGTAATATTGCAATTCTTGTACTGAAGTGCCTTACATTGCGCTACTTGTCATTAAAAAATGGTTCTGGTGCCCTTTTGACACGTAAATGTGGCCTTAAAACGCCCTTTCGAATGGCCTTCATGCCCCTTGAAATTTTGGAGTATCCAAGGCCACTTTGCCCCAAGCTGAAGGTGCCCTTTTAGAAATGGCTTACCTTCAAAAATCTTATTTCGAGCCCTAGAAAAAATGATTGCGTTTGAATGAAAAATCGGAAATTCAACATTTTGTGCACAAACTATAATCATGGTGATGCAAAACAAACTGATGCTATAAACTCCAATGACTTCACGTATAGACTCACACATTAGTAGTATAAATTGAGTGAAAGGCGTCTGTTGCGACACGGATTGTCGCCCCTACACGGATTGTCGCCCCCAGTTCGGGGCGACAATATGTGACGGAGTTGGCGGCACGGATTGTCGCCCCCGTCACGGATTGTCGCCTGACGACACTCCGTGACGCTTGTGCAGTTCCCAGTTTTTGACCTCGAAGGCGACAATCCGTGATGGCAAGAAATTTGTTGCGACACGGATTGTCGCCCCGTCACGGATTGTCGCCCCGGGCTCGTGGTGTTTCCTCCGGAAGGTGTTAAGCCCCTGTTCCACCATGCCGTTCTCGCTACGATTTGACAATTTTCTCAGATCGGGAAGGATCGGGTAAAATCTGAGCCGATCTGGACACAGTTCGATGTTAGAACGCTCTAAGTACGCTGCAGTTACGACTAACACGTGCTTGCTACGCTCTTACTACGATGATCGGGAATGAAGCATTACGATCTCTGCCGCTGCAGCTACGCTTTAGAACGATGTAGCTACGCTGTCAGTGCGATGTTGGCGATGTTATCCGATCGATGCACGCTGTGTCTACGCTCTGAACGATCTATACGATCTTATCACGCTGTCACCCCGTTCAGAGAGCTGAAAAGTGCCCGATGTGCCCCGATTCGACTGTCGATCTGCAGTCCGTCAACTTATTAGCATGCAGAACCGAAGAAATATACTGTGTACCTCGCAGAGTCTCCTCAACTCCCGGTTCTTTTGCAGCAATGCATTATTATAAACAAAGACGTGCTGATTTTTCCAAGGCTTTTTCTTGATGTCCTTGCTTTTATAGTCCGTCTTCCTCCAAAATTCTGCTATGTTCTCTTCCTCCTCTTTAAGCATCACGTGCAGCCTCTCTTTCTTCGCCTTTTGGGTGGCTTGTTTGCTGCTTTCTTCTCTTCTTTTTCTTCATCTCTTCTCCTTCTTCGAAAATTTGAGCTCCTTCTTCTTCATGTTCTGCCCTGACAGGTGCAGTGACAATGCCATCCTCCTCCTTGCAACAGTTCTGCCTCTCGATCTCCTTGATCTTCTTCCGGCAGACGTTTTTGTGTAAGTTTACTTCCCGTTCTTGTGCCGATGTTACTACGCTCAGAAAGAGCTTAATACGCTCATCCCGCTGCGTTTACGCTGTCACTACGCTCTCCCCGCTTGCCGTACGATTGAAAATAGGTCAATTTTGATCGGGGAGATCGGGAGGAAATTTTGAACAGGTTCAAAATTTCTTCCCGATCTGATTAAATGCCCGCTCCAACCCCGACCTCCACACGCTGCTGCTACAATGCTTCCGATCCCCGTACGCTTTTGCCGCTCTCTCCCGAATTGCTAGATCGGGACAGATCGGGGTCCAGATCGTGATAGTGGAACGGGGGCTTTAAGCTTTGGTGGGATGGGTATGACTGGTAAGTTATGCGTATGTGTGTGTGTGTGTGTGTGTGTATTGTGAGCTGCATGATATGTGATGTGTATGATTTGTGAGGTGCGTACAATCAGTGACTTGTGTATGGGTTTCCGTATTGCTGTGTGTGTGTGTGTGTGTGTGTGTGTGTGTTTGGAGTATAATAATACAATATGTAGAAACTGTGCATGTGTAGTGGTTGTATAGTGGTAGTGGTTTGTTTGTCTGTGTGTATACGTGTGCCTGTATGCTTACGTGTGTATGTGGTATATAGTGGCGTATGTGTATATCAAAGGGTATGTGATGGTGCGTGTTTGTGGGCGCAGTTTTGTGCCTGCATGAGTATCTGAGGGGTTTGGTGTTCGTGGGCTACGTAGGCCCTACTTATGTGTGTTGTGTGTGAGCGTTCGTGTGTCTACGTAAGGCCCCAGTCACATAATGCTCTGCGTCCGGCGTTACGTCCAAATAAGTCTTTTTTTTTTTCTGCGGACACCCGGGGATCTCTTGCCGTCACCAGAGCATTTTTACAAAACATACGGGAAAAAATATGCGGGGCGATACGGAGAGATAGATAACTCGATTATAGACCAATTCTACTAATAATTTCTTCACGAGAAAGTTTTCACATGTAGGGCCCTACCAAACCTATATTCCCTGAACATATTGGTTTGGATCATGTAGCACCTTCTTACTTACAAGGGCATATACATAAAAAAGCACAAATACATTACACAAATCTAGAATGAAATCAGTCATAAAAAACCCGACCACCACCCCCTTCCCCAACCGAAACAAGGAAAAGTAGAAATTACGCGGTGCGTAACATATGTCCCCGCCGGAAGTAGCATTTTGTAACAAAATGTGCAATATAGGTAAAAAATCAAGGTCAAAGGTCAAAGAAGTCAAAGGTCAAAATTCTGTGTAGAAGTTTTGAAGCCCTCACCTAGTGCCATCACATAAAGCAAATGGAATCGAAATTGGGTTAGAAATGGCGAAGGAGTAGCATTTTGTAGCCAATGTACAATATAGGTCAAAAATCAAGGTCAAAGGTCAACGAAGACAAAGGTCAAAATTCTGTGTAGAAGTTTTGAAGCCCTCACCTAGTGCTATCACATAAAGCAAACGGAATCGAAATCGGGTTAGAAATGGCGCAGGAGTAGCATTTTGTAGCAAAATGCACAATATAGGTCAAAAATCAAGGTCAAAGGTCAAAGAAGTCAAAGGTCAAAATTCTGTGTAGAAGTTTTGAAGCCCTCAACTAGTGCCATCATATAAAGCAAACGGAATCGAAATTGGGTTAAAAATGGCGAAGGAGTAGCATTTCGTAGCAAAATGTACAATATAGGTCAAAAATCAAGTTCAAAGGTCAAAGAAGTCAAAGGTCAAAATTCTGTGTAGAAGTTTTGAAGCCCTCACCTAGTGCCATCACATAAAGCAAACGGAATCGAAATCGGGTTAGAAATGGCGAAGGAGTAGCATTTTGTAGCAAAATGTACAATATAGGTCAAAAAATCAAGGTCAAAGGTCAAAGAAGTCAAAGGTCAAAATTCTGTGTAGAAGTTTTGAAGCCCTCACCTAGTGCCATCACATAAAGCAAACGGAATCGAAATCGGGTTAGAAATGGCGAAGGAGTAGCATTTTGTAGCAAAATGTACAATATAGGTCAAAGGTCAAGGTCAAAGGTCACGACTGAAATTCTGTGTAGAAGTTTCAAAGCTCCCATGTAGTGCTATCATATAAAGCAAACAGAATCAAAATTGGCTCATAAATGACAGAGAAGTAGCAAATTGAAGATTTTGATCACACACGGACGCACACACGGACACACGGACACACGGACGGACGGACACACGGACGGACACACGGACACACACACGTACGGAGCCCGTTTCATAGTCCCCTGCTCGAACTCGCTCGGCGGGGACAACAAACCTAGGGCCTACATCTATCCTAAATATTAAATCCTACCAACATTTGTCATACCAGTTATAACTATCCTTCTTCAAATCCAATCCCCAACCCACCAACCCCTGATTAAACAAAACCTAAATCATCCCACACCCACATTCACCAACCCAAATACATACACACACACACACACACACACACACACACACACTTACACACACACACACGAAGGTTCGTTATTCCGAAGTTTCGTTTTTTCCGAGGCTTCATTTATCCGAAACACACAATTCCCTATACCTAGAGGTTCGTTGATCCAAAAATGAAATTCGGAATAACGAACCTTCGGAATAAAGAGCCTTCGGACGAATGAGCCTTCAGAATAACAAACTTTTGCAATAACGAAATGTAACCCCCTTCCCACATACACACGCACACCCGAACTGATACCACCTTCTTTCCTGATGAAACGACTTCCCAATGTTGATAAATAAGACATAATGGACCGTATGCAGAAAAGCAGCATCCGCCCGCACGCAAGCTCCACTCCGAATTCATATACAAATCCGCCGAAAAGAGAGGGCGCTAGCAGATACGTCAAGACGTTTTTTTGCATCCTCTCCTTTTGGGATTTAATATCTTGAAATATCGCCAACAAGGAAATCCATCCTATTGTCATCTTTGGACCATATAAGTGATTTGGAAAAGTGCTATAAACTATCCTGTTTTTGAGGACTAACAGACTGTGCTTCTTGACATCTTCTGTGGGAAGTTAACTGGCGAAGGTGCATGCAATATGTATGTCCAGAAAGCGACGCCACGCCCAGACATACATACGACAGGGCCCAAGCCAGTTTTCCTACGCACAGACGACATCAGGAACAATGACAAGAAACATTGTACAGGTGAGGAAATATATGTCGCCTTGGAAAGAACTGTCAGCACTGACAGCATCCTGGGAATCCAGCAAATTCGCCGTCTATGGCGGATTTATCTGAACTCCCATGAGGACCGCGTGAAACTGATATCCAATGGGCTTGTCATTCGGGGAGCAAACGCCGCTGTATACGACGTGAACCCATTCACGAGGTCAAAGGATGAGAACCTGACCAGAGTGACCATCAAAGACATCCCGCTGTCTGTCAGCGACGAAGTCATCCGTAGCAAGATAGAAAACCAAAAATGCCAGATCCAAGGGGACATCAATCGCCAAAAACTGAGAGTAAACGGTCAACTGACCAACTGTCTGAATGGTGATCGGGTACTCTACATCACCCCACCCTCACAGCCACTACCACGGAAATTGTTATTTGGAAACAACTTCATGGGACGTGTATACCATCCAGGACAACCCGAGCAATCTAGCGCAGCTGGTCCGGTAACATGCTCCAGATGCCTTGAATCGGGACACCATGTATCCAGCTGCCATAACGAGGTGAAATGCCAGCTTTGCAGAATCACCGGCCACAAAAGGAACGAGTGTCCACAGAACCCGGCACTACACAATCACATAGCAACGCCCGACGCCTCACCACCGCGACAACCTACGGCACGTGAGAACTCCGAAAGTACCGGTCCAACACACCCCATCGAGACTGCGAGTCAAAGCACCAAGACGCGACAAACTCGTCTCGCTGATTTCATCACGAAACTTGTGCAACAACCATTGCAGACCAACGATCCCGAAAGATCTGAGGCCATCGATCTTCGATCACCGTCGAGAACGCGATCAGCCTCATGTAGTGCAGGAGCATCTGGTACGACATGTGAAGCATCATATCGCACGCGATCACAGGCAAAGATCAGTGAAAGCACGCCGCGTGATGACGAGAAGAGAGAACAGCAAACGGATGGAGAATGTGATGATGAAACATGCAGTATCTACACGAACAGCGACAATGATGATTCCACGTTATCCCCGGAGACTCCTCCTCCGAAGGCTGCTGGGAAGACAAAGGAATCTAAAAAAAGGAAAATGAAACCAACGAAGAAGCAGAAGTGAGTAGATTATTTGATCGTGATTAATTAGAAAACAGGTAATCTCATTAAGAGCGATGGAGTGTTTCCATTTTGTCTCTTTAAATGTAAGAGGAATATGTGATACATTCAAACGGAAGAAAATATTCTTATGGTTGAAACGTCAAAAATGTGATATAGCTTTCTTACAAGAAACCTTTTTATCAGGAGAATTAGAAAAAGTAATTTCAAATGAATGGAAAGGTTTCCGAATATACGATCATGGAACAAAACACTCAAAAGGTGTAGCTGTTTTAATCAGAAACGACCTTCCAATTGACGTCATAGAGACACATTCCAAAGGTGACGGTAGAGCCATTGCGTTGAGATTTGTAAGCTATGATTCTGTTTATTTCTGCCTAAATGTATACGCTCCGGCGAAAAACGCAGAAAAAGAGCCGTTTTACGCATCATTACATAACTGGGTGAAAAAGATCAAGAAACCAAGTGAAATTATGATTGCAGGAGGAGACTGGAACTGTGTACAAAATAAAAAGTTAGACACAAACGGAATGTCTTACATATATTTACCAAAAAAATATTTTGTTAAATTTCAGCAGTGTTACAATTTAATAGATGTGTGGAGAAAAAAATTTCCGGAGAGGAGGCAATTTACGTGGAGACACCTGTCACTCAGTATATGCTCACGCCTTGATTATTGGCTAGTCTCCAGGGCATACGCTCCGTATGTACATTCCTTAGATATCAAACCAGTGTTAAAATGTGATCACAATGCGGTGACAATGAAGCTTCGGGTGACAACAAAAAAGAGAGGAAGGGGTTTTTGGAAATTGAATAATTCATTACTTAAAGATGAAAAATATAAACAAGGTATAAAGAATATTGTTCAGAAGGTTAAAATGGAGTGTGATAAAATTGATGCTCAGTTAAGATGGGAAATATGTAAGATAAAAATAAAAGAATACAGTATTAGATATGCATCTGAGTTGTCACAAAAGAAGAAGAAATATATCAGGAGCATCGAAGAAGAATATAAAAGATTGAGTATGAGTGTTAATGAAGACCAAAATATTGATGATTTAGACAAGATTAATTGTTTAAAACATGAGATAGATAGATGGTATGAATATCAATGTAAAGGTGCATATGTTAGATCAAGGGCAAGGTGGCTTGAGTCAGGAGAGAAGTCATCTCGATATTTTTTTCAGCTTGAAAAAGCAAAGGGTAAAAAAAAAGAAATAAATAGTATTGAAATAGATGGTAAGATTTTCAGAGAAGATGAAGAGATTTTGAAAAAAATACATGATTTTTATAGCAGTCTTTACGGAAAAGATGATTCCAAGTCTGATATCAAAGACTACACTCGTAATTTAGACTTTAATGTATTAAGTGAGGAAGATGCAAACATCTGCGAGGGGAAGCTCACAGAAAATGAATGCTGGTTTGCACTCAAATCTATGCATTTGAATAAGTCACCTGGCAGTGACGGTCTTAGTGTAGAATTTTATAGATGTTTCTGGGAAGACCTGAAACAGATGGTAATAGACAGCTTGAATCAGGGATATGATAAAAAAGAATTGTCTGTTTCTCAAAGTCAAGCCATTTTAACACTCTTGTATAAGAAAGGTAATAAGAACATATTAGATAATTGGCGACCAATTTCGTTGCTTAATATAGATTATAAGTTGGCGGCTCGTGTTCTGACAATCCGATTGAAAAAAATAATTCATTGTATTATATCCGAGGACCAATATGGTTTTATGAAAAATCGTTCTGCATCAGAGTGTATACGGACAGTTCAGGATGTAATTGATTACTGTCAATGTACTGAAACACCCGCTATTATTATGTCATTGGATTTCAAGAAAGGTTTTGATACTATTAATCATGATTTTTTGTTTGGTTTGTTGAAGGAACTAAGATTCAAAGAATCTTTCATTAGATGGATCAAAACGTTGTATAGTAATGCTAATGGTAGAGTAATGAATTATGGTTGGATATCTGAAGAATTTTTTATTAAAAGAGGTGTGCGGCAAGGATGTCCGTTATCAGCTCTTTTGTTTATCATTGTTGCAGAAATTTTAGCAGCAAAGATAAAGAAGAATGTTCAAATAAAAGGTATTTTAGTACCTAATACTGAATCGGAAAATGAGTATAACGATATTCGAATTATTCAATTTGCTGACGATACCACAATTTTAGTTGATTCTGTTGATTCCTTCACAGAAGTAATGAAAGAAATAGAATTTTTTGGTGAAAATGCTGGCCCAAAAATTAATTGGTCAAAATCTCAGTTTATGAGACTGAACTTAGATATTGAAACTATTGGAGAATTAAATCTCACAGAAGACGCCATAAAATGTCTCGGTATATATGTTGGGAAATGCTATAAAGAAGTTGAAGACCTTAACTGGGAAGGCAAAATAGGGAAAATAAAAAATACACTAGATTTATGGAGAATGAGAAATTTGACATTGTATGGAAAGGTGACCATTATCAAACAATTAGTTACATCTCAGTTAGTATACACAGCTACAGCAGTACCTGTGCCCTTAAAGATCATTAGGTCAGTAAATAGATTACTGTATTCTTTTTTATGGAATTCCAAACGGGAAAAGGTAAAACGCACCGTATGCTGCAACCCAGAAACAGGAGGAGGACTTAAAATGGTCGATTTGCTTTCAAAATGTTTATCTCTCCGTTTATCATGGTTTAAGAAGTATTTTTCTGAGG
Source organism: Diadema antillarum (assembly GCF_040938485.1). Classification (NCBI taxonomy): domain Eukaryota; kingdom Metazoa; phylum Echinodermata; class Echinoidea; order Diadematoida; family Diadematidae; genus Diadema; species Diadema antillarum. The sequence continues at coordinate 139,177 of NW_027272855.1, forward strand.
AACAAATGTCATGGAAGATTTTATTTCAATATTGGACCCAGAAAATTGGCGGAATGCCTTTGTGTTGGAAATTTAATTGCAAGAAAAATGATATATTAAGAATATGCAGAAGGAGAAAAATACCTGAGTTTTACATTGACCTTTTCTGTTCATGGTCTGAGTTAAAGTACATAGACATGTTTAATGTTAATGATATAAAGAAAGAAGTTGTTTGGAATAACAGTCATATTAGATATGACAACGAAATGTTATGTTTCCAGAGCTGGATAAAGGAAAATGTTATCACAGTGAAACAGATTATAGAAGATGGGGAGTGGAAAGACGTTACATCCATAAATGAAACCTTCCGAGACAGGCAGCTGCTCGCCTCATTTGAATTGTCTAAGTTAAAAAAAGCATTCCCCAGGTTTTGGTTAGACAAATTACGTAATAATATACAGACTCCTGTACTGCTGCACACAGAAGAATTTGATGCTATTGAGTTGTCAACAGGTGATAAAATCAGTGTACAGAAAACGTCAGCTAAACATTATTATAGATTATTTTTGCATAAGAAAAAACAAGAACCTTCATGTTTATACCTCTGGCAAGGTTATTTGAATTTACCCTGTGATTTTGATTGGAAAAAGGTATTGCAATATAAGTTTCATCAGATTAATGATAACAGAATAAAGCAATTTAATTTTAAGCTTTTTCATCGAATACTGCCCAGTAAAGACAATTTGTTTAAATGGGAAATTTTGAATGATAATTTGTGTACTGTATGTAATTGTAAAGAAACCACTTGTCATTTTTTGCTGAAATGCAAAAAAATCAAAATGTATTGGAGAGTGGTTTCGGTTTTAATTCGAAATATTTTCGATCTTGTGATAGATATCAATGAAAAAGTCATTATTCTCGGATATGATATAGGTAACAAAAAGATGAAATTAGTAAACCTTTTTTTGAATTATGCCCAATTCATTGTCTACAGGAATTATGTCAGAGAACGCAATGAAAGAAACAAATGTTTGTTCAATGTACATCATTTAATAGAAGATTTGAAAGCGGAATTAAGATTTTATATCAGTTTGAAGTGCAACCAAACGAGATTCGATGATATTGGATTAAGAAGAATACGCAATTATTTTGGTTGGTACCATTGATGTACCCTTCAATTATTTTTTTCCTGTCATAATGATTATGTTGAATGCCTTTTGGATATTTACAGATAATGTGATTGTAAATTTGTGAAGATATGTGGAAAAATAAAGTACCTCAGATGAGGAAAATAGAAAAAAAAAAATATACAAATCCGCCAAACAAACTCATCAAATTCAAAGCTGCTGATAAAATCAATATCAACGTTTATGCCAGCAGCAGCTTAGTAGGTATCCCTCCCCACGCGCAGCTAAAAAACACATACGCAAAAAACTGACATAATAAACACATTCTTCCATCATACACACACACACACACGCACAAACGAACACTAAATTATCATGTGCACGCGCACATTCACACTTCCTTGAAACCTCACCATGACTTTTTACATGGCATGTTTGAGTGGATGTAGCCATATTATAAGTTATATGTGTAAGTATTTCAATGATTACGTCCAGAACGATATTACCCAGCAAAATGTGCTTCGAGGGCGGGCGACAATCCGTGCCGCCAGCCCTCGTAACGGATTGTCGCCCCGAGCAGGAGGCGACAATCCCTGTAAGGGCGACAATCCGTGTCGCAACATCGTCGTTTTAATAAGTTTGGACCTGCTGGTAATCTGTTGTATTTTGAAAGAAGCAAGACCCATTGATGTCAGTTATGTTTACTGCACGTGACAGTGTCTATGTGCATGGCCACATGCACTGTATTATATTAAGAACGCCGTAGACAACTTCGAATGAGATCTGTCAATCACACGCATAAAAAATATAAATCATGATTATAGGAACAGTCTCAGCCATCCAATAATAGTAGACATTAATAACCAACGGTTATACGCCGGATGAATATCGGAGAATGAACATATAAATCAGCATGTGATATATATCAATGTAATCTCTCCTGCATCTGCATTCTATATTTTTAATTTCATTTTAGTAGTATTTGTGCATCTATGTGCATATCTCTTCACATGAATAATAGGGAATATTATAATGGGAAAAGAAAAGGAATACGCGGGATGCGCATATTGTTTGCAGCCTGCTCAGAACAGTGATTTAGTCTGAATTAAACAAACTGACAGTTTTCTCCTTTCTTTCTTTCTCTTTCTGTGATTTCCTCCTTATTTTCTTGCAGTAGCTCTCACAAAATGAATAATGGCAAAAACCAGAATATGAATTAAAGAATGTGATTAACGTGAACGCTCATACAATCGGATTCCTGGTTACCCTTGTTTTCTACAATGTATAATGTATCTAATCATTTCTTCAATTCCAACTAAGATGCATTTTTCCCCCAGAGTCATGCATGTTTAGACTTCCTGTCTTTTGACGAATAGATAGATAGATAGACATTGACTTATTTCATCAAAAGAAGAACGATGCATAGTATAGTAGCTTAGACCCCGTTTACAGTGAGTGAAAAGGCCGGGCTCGGCCGCGGCCGAGCCCGGCCTTCATTTCACTGTAAACGCGTAAAAGGCCAAATGCGGTACCAAAATCGGCAGCGTATTATACATTGGCCAAGCTCTAGAGGTAGTCTCGGCTGCGGCTCGGCAGCGGCTCGGCCCGGCCTTTTCTCACTGTAAACGCAAACTTGGCCAAATGCGGTACCAAATTGCGACCGGCGCACTCCCAGTAATAGTCGTTTGTTTACCAGCAGAGCGCCACTACTATAAAATATTGAACGGTTTGAATTAAAAGCCCGTGCCGAGCCCTCCACTGTAAACGGACAGAATTTCGGGGCCGAGAGCCGCAATTGAGGCCGTTCTCAGTTTGGGCTCGGCCCGGGCTCGACCCAGCCCTGGACTCTAAACGGGGTCTTAGAGGCTGAACTGCTGCCATTGATGTAAATGTACAAACAACATGATGCAATAATTCCGCACATTAAATACAAGACTATGAACCTAATTACATTTACTACAAAATTAATACAGTTCTCTTTCAAAATGCGATCTTACAATTCAAAAACTAACTATACACATAAAAATTACAACAAAAAATGAAATCAAGTGATTTAGAATACGAAATATAAATATGTCATCCTATACTACAACGACAACATGTGCCAAAACAAAAAAACATACTAAAAAACGGTCAGAGCTAGCGCAATCAAAAACACATTTATCTGCTTTCTATCAAAACAAGTATCCTCAATGTGTGTTATTTTATAATGTATATGTCGTTTGTGTCTTTTTATCACGTCAGACACGATATATCATTAACAGATTAACATCTGCGTTTTCAAGCTTCCAAATTCCATATACAACAAGAAGCAACATTTAAAGAAAACTGTGTAATTCTCTGTGCTATTTTAAGGTATTTGTTTCTCCCGTGCAACTCTAGAAAACAACTTAGAACATTTGTCAGTTATTGCGTGATCGGTCATTACTTATCATTTGCGTCATTGTCTTAATGATATTTGAAATCGCAGATGTATCAGATAGACTGGCTAAAGGTGAAAAAAAGGCTGTAGGCTTATTATTGTTGTACAAACTGTCCAAATTGGCGCATATCCAAAGATATACTGCAAGTGTAATTAGGCAAACAACCTTTAATTTGCTAAAGTTGTGCAAATCAATTTGCATAATGTAAAAGTAGGAATAACCCTAAAAATGTTCATCAGAGACAATTATAAAACTCAGGAGAAACGTTGTGTCTAACGAAAAGAGAAATTATGTAAATAATTGATGAATATTATGATTACTAATACCTTACTTAATACGTATAAGTTTTATATTAGATTATGTCATCTTCATATAGACTCCATTATAAAAAACCACACATCACGCCAATAGTATGATAACCGAAATCGGCTTCACGTAAGTTTCTGTTAGGCAAAGTACAAAATTAATGTGAAGCTGCTGTCTATCTGCTAGTATAGTCAAATAGTCAATAATGCCTGTTGTTCATACAGAGACAGTAAAGAATGGATTCCAACATTGCCTCAGATCTATACGTCCGAGTACATTCCTGATCGTCATCTTGAGATGTTTATCGGTCAATATAAGGATGACCACATTCCACCACAAGCTGCTGTAAACCAGATTTCCCGCCAAGTACATCCACCTTGTAGCGAGCGGACGCCTGACCAGTGGCATCCATGTTATGATCACAATCTGGGGGATCCAGTACATGTAGAAAGAGCTTGTAATGAGAGCCATAGTGATCGCTGCCTTCCACGAGTTTTTTAATTCGCGACTTGGCGGTTCGCGATTGTTCGTGGACTTCAGGTACAGACGACACGGCGTATTGCAGATTTTCTTTGCTACCTGCATTTGTGGGTATTCGTTATACGATTTCTGGTCCTCCGGAATAATTTGTATCTTTGTGACCCCTGTTGGGTCCAGGACCGCCTGTTGCTGGTTGAACACTTGCCTATGAAGACGCCTTGCAATGACAATGGTGTGCAAATTTATACCGGTAATCAAGACAATTACTCCAGCACATGCTACCACTGCCATCCAAAGTATTATTTCCAACGCGTCGAAGATTTGTTTCAGATTATCGTTATTACATTCGATTAATTCTGAAATTAATCTTTCATAGGGTGAATGGGGGAAGGGAGCATTGGTGAGAGACAGCTGCGAGACCAAGATAACAACCACAATTGCAATGTTGGCTCGGCGAGTGTTAACCAGAGTACTGTATCGAAAAGGTCGAGTTATCATGATGTATCGATTAAGGTTAATTAGCAATGCCAGACCTTGAGTTGCCATCATGAACGAAAAGTCTACGAATAGCGTCTGAACCAGAATCATTGGTTTTTCTACAATCGTTACAGAAATACGAGCAATAATGCAATATGCACTGTACAGCCAATTCAGGACAGCAAGCACTCGAAAGAACCGATGGGATATCTCGTCAAAGTTAGCCAGAGGAGTCTGCAGAGCAATCAACAGAAACATGTTCAATATATTTGCAACTCCGAGTTGAATGTACGTAATGGCAGTGTAAGCTTTGTCTCCGAGAGATTGATCAAGCACGATTGTAACATTGAATATTTCACAGTAGTCTGATGCCGCCATTTTGTGCCTTACCTTCCGAGATCAACTTCTGGGCGAAACGACCTGCTTGTCCTTACGAATGGATAATCTAAACCTGCAGTGGCACGGTTTCTCCGTCAAATTTTGTTTGAATACATATTTTATACCATGCAACATATAATGCTTTGCGAAGGCAGAATGGATGCGCGAAATGGCTTTGGGGTCCACAAAAAGTAAATGCGGACGCTCACCAAACTTGCGGAGATGTGAAATACGTCTCCCTATTCCTGTCTCTCTCTGTCTTTCTGCTTCAGTTTTGCTTTCCTTGCCTTCGCACACGTTTGCTTTGCCTTTTTTCTCTTAAGCATAAAATTCTGCATACAATGATGTCAAACGTCTTTACGCTGCAAATGCTCTCTAAAGGAAACTATAAAACAAAGAGAGTTAAGTTTTCAACCAGGTTAAGATGAGATTTTGAACATTCCCACCTGTTTGACGCGACACTTGAGTGTATATCATGCGGATTGCGTGTAAACCGTTTTGCCAAGAGGCAGATGCGCATTTACTGTACGATTGGAGGCGCCATAGAAGTATACATTGTACTGGAAGACTGCCCAGACATCCGTTGTCCGCTGACATGACAATCAAGTAGGATCATCAAGGAAAGTAGTATTATGACGCTGCGATTACTCCGACAGTGTTACATCCACCCTCCTATACCTTGTTATGCGAAAGGTCAATTAAGCCTGTTCACGCATGCTTGATGGATAATGCTCAAACACGACGTTTTGATTAGGTTACATTTCCTCTCAAAATCGCCATTAAGAGACACCGATTTAAAACGTTTAATGGCTTTCCAGACACACTGACTAAGTTATTGGCAAAGCCGTAACTGTGACTGTATATATATCTGTGAAATGCATGTATCACTATATCCTCCACGAGGGATGGAATGGCTTGTGTGCATCTGAACACAATATTGGGATTGAAGCTAACAGACTTACTTGAAAATCATATCGAATAACTTTCATTTTTGGATGAGGGGACAAAATGTGCATGTAAACTAACAATCAAACCGAAGACACAGACAGTCAGAATAATGTGACCTAAAGAGCATGATTCTGTGCACTTGCACTGCAAACCTCGATCCACACACAAACACAACAAGATAATGTTTCCGTATACACAAAATGTAAATGAAAACAGCAGCACCAACGAATCCATGGGCGTCACCAGGGGGGGGGGGGGGGGGTGCGTTAGGTGCGAACGCACCCCCCTTCAGATCCTTTAAAAAAAAAAAAAAAAAAAATCAGTCTGCGAGCGACCTCAACGCCGGACGCTAAATAATTATTCTTTTCTATTTTTTTTTTCTATTTTGCATCAGGGACCCAAAAAATGAATAAATAAAAAAAAAAAAAACGCGGGCAAAAACAATTCGCACCCCTGGTTCTGGCAGCAATGATTTTATACATATCTACTAGTATTCTATACAGTGTTTACTATTTATCGACCGTACTGTACATCCGTACGATACGGAGGAGGGGATGCTCTAAAGTGCAGATTTTGGACATCCTTCCCCCGCTTGGTCACTTCGACGCCACCTCGCTGGTCATACCTCCCCCAGTCATGGACATAAACCGACACCCTTGACTACCAGTGGCGGATCCAGGGGGAGGGGCGCACCAGGCGTCCCCCCCCCCCCTTCTTAATTTCCACAGCGAAAAAAATATAGCTTCAAACGGCAGTTTTTGGACTGAAAAATGTCAAAATTTTCAAGCTCGCTCGCTCCGCTCGCTCGCATTTAGTCGTAATGCCATTCTCCTGAAGTTGCTGCCAGTAATTACCGGCAGTTGCGCCCGGTGCGCCCCCCTTAATTTCCAAAGCGAAAAATATACATACAAACGGCAGTTTGGGGACAGTAAAATGTCACAATTTTCAAGCTCGCTCGCTCCGCTCGCTCGCATTTAAATTCTCCTGATATTGCTGCCAGTACTTGCCAACAGTTGCGCCCGGTGCGCCCCCCTTAATTTCTGAAGCAAAAAACAGATATAGCTTCAAACAGCAGTTTTTGGACTGTAAAATGTCAAAATTTTCAGGCTCGCTCGCATTGAATCTTTATGCAATTCTTCTGATGTTACTGCCAGTAATTGTCAGCAGTTGAGCCCGATGCCCCCCCCCCCTTAATTTCCAAAGCGAAAAAATATAGCTACAAACTGCAGTTTTTTACTGTAAAATGTCACAATTTTCAAGCTCGCTCTCTTCGCTCGCTCGCATTGAATCGTTATGCAGTTCACCTGATGTTGCTGCCAGTAATTGCCAGCAGTTGCGCCCGGTGCGCCCCCCTTGATTTCCATGCGAAAAAATATGGCTAAGAACGGCAGTTTTTGGACTGTAAAATGTAAAATTTTCAAGCTCGCTCTCTTCGCTCGCTCGCATTTAATCGTTATGCAATACACCTGATGTTGCTGCCAGTAATTGCCAGCAGTTCCGCCAGGTGCCCCCCTTAATTTCCAAAGCGAAAAAATATGGCTAAGAACGGCAGTTTTTGGACTGTAAAATGTAAAATTTTCAAGCTCGCTCGTTCCGCTCGCTCGCATGTAATCGTTATGCTCTCCTGATAATAATTGCTGCCAGTAATTGCCAGCAGTTGCGCCCGATGTGCCCCCCTTAAATTCCAAAGCGAAAAAATATAGCTACAAACGGCAGGGTTTTTTTTACTGTAAAATGTTAAAATTTTCAAGCTCGCTCGCTCCGCTCGGTCGCATTTAATTGTTATGCAATTCTCTTGATGTTGCTGCCCGGAGTAATTGCCGGCAGTTGCGCAAAATATGGCTCAAAATGGCAGTTTTGGGACTGTAAAATGTCAAAATTTTCAAGCTTGCTCTCTTCGCTCGCTCGCATATAATTGTTATGCCATTCACCTGATGTTGCTGTCTGTAATTGCCAGCAGTTGCGCCCGGTGCGCCCCCCCCCCAATTTCCAAATCAAAAAAATATGGCTACAAACGGCAGTTTTTGGACTGTAAAATGTCAACATTTTCAAGCTCGCTCGCTCCTCTCGCTCGCATGTAGTCGTTATGTCATTCTCCTGATATTGCTGCCAGTAATTTGTCGTTTCACACCGTCATTCCATTATCCATTTATAGGGGGACAACTCCCTCCCACAACCTCCCCCCTTGCTCGTTCCGCTTGCCCGGGCTCGGTCGCGTTCATGACATCAGTGTAAGAATTATTACTAGAAGTTTATCTAGATTATACCATTTATAGGCAAATTGTTCAATAACAATTTACTTCAAAATGTACTGATACCTTAAACAAGTGGGACTGATTCAAGTTGATAAAACACGCAAAAAAATAACTTGCATCAAATTGCACTATTTACAACATCAAAATGCAAAAAGTGCTCACCGTAAACGGAGGGGGACACTCCCTCCCACATCCTCCCCCTCGCTCACTCCTCTCGCTCTTGCTTGGCCGCGTTCATGATATTCAGTGCAAATATTAAAACGGGAAGTTTATTTGGATGATATTATTTTACCACACCCTCCCCCTCGCTTGCTCCGCTTGCTCGGGCTCGGTCGCGTTCATGACATCAGTGTAAGAATCAATGCAAGAAGTTTATTGAAATTATATAGTTTATAGGCACATTGTCCAACAACAATTTCCATCAAAATGTACTGCCACTTCAAACAAGTGGGACTGTTTCAAGTCGATGAAAACACGCAAAAAGCCTGCATCAAATTGCACCATTTACAACATCAAAATGCAAAAAGTTCTCACCGTGGGAGGAGGAGGGGGGGGGGGGACAACAGGCACTTCCACACCCTCCCCCCTCCCCCTTGCTCGCTCCCTCGCATACTAACACCCCCCCCCCCTCCCCATCCTAGATATGCCGGTGCCCTTTCCCCGCTTGGCTTCCCTCAAAAAACCCGTAAAAGTCTAGGGATTGAGAGCTTCCTATATTCCAAATGTCTGTCAAAAAAATCTCGTTACATTTAGTATCAAAACGCACCCCCCTTAAAAAAAAGCTAGTGACGCCCCTGGAATCGAAGACGATGATCCATACTGTAGTTCATTAGAGTGCGTGTAACCTTCATTCATTGAAGTTATTGACTAATATTTCAATTTCCATCGTGCTTGTAATACCACTACTGTCTTCATGGAATTATGTGCGTCTGGTTTAGTGAATGCGGAAGATGGGTTCAACTTTAGCTTTACCAGTATCACGCAGTGAAGACCTCAATAATATTCGTGCATGCAACTTTTCACCCTTCAGACCAATGTCGCAATGGGAGTTCCTTTAAAGGTGCAACTTTGCACCTCTCTGGTGTGAAAGGTGCAAAATTGCACCCGTAAAGGTGCTCAAGACAGTGTGACACTGTTAAAGGTGAAAAGTAATTTTAACCTATTTTCCTTTGAGTGATACCTGGTGTGCTATAAGCATACTCTGATCGCAACTGCAAATGGACAGACAAAACTCGAATGATCCAACCCATTATCTTTGAACAACCTCCATTGCAGCTACGAAGACAAAAGTAATGAATTCTTAATTAGACTTCGATAAACTGCCTTTAATCACTCGTTACTAGTCTTCAATTTGACATATTCCCTGCAATTAGAATGATGAGACAGGCTAAACGAGTTATGAATTTTACTGGACGTTTATAGCAGGTATCAGATTTGAAGAAAGAAAATGTTGGAGAAGGACCAAAAAGGAAAAGGGACAAGAAGAAGACAAACGAGTATCTGAATATAAGAACGACCCAAGTCCATGGAAGACCGTTTCGAGTAAACTAAAAAAAGATTCATATCTTTTTTATTTGTCTAATAATATTCTATTAAACTGTGATGGGAAGGCAACATTACAAATTAGAACATATATTATTATGACAATTAACATTTACATTGATTGTGGAGAGGCCATTTTGTGTGATGGACTTGTGTCGTTCTTTGAATCATATGGACTTGGGTCGTTCTTTGATTCATATTATACATGATATTTTGCCATAGAGATGAGAGAAGGACGAGAGAGGGCGCTATAATATGAATATAAGAATGACCCAAGTCCTTCATTCTTACATTCATAAAAGATTTAACTCATTTATTTCAGGCACTTACGGGGGTAATTGGGATTTATCATTTATACACAAGATGAGTCCATGCATAAGCTACAATTTCCCATGTCAAACTGAATTTGGCCAAAAATTGGACTTGGGTCGTTCTTATATTCAGGTCTTCAAACTTATTTTGAAAGAAAGATAGGGCAGTTTAAAGTCATTTTCATTGTTTAATAGTAGTTAGTTACCACTAGTATCCGATATCATACACGATATTCACAAAGATGCTAAACATTTCTTTGCGAAAAGAAACATGTTTGCGACAGGGACATCCGTTTGCACGAATTTGATTGCATCAGTTTACAAACTCTGAAATTCGCTGCATTCGCCGCTTAAGGAGATATCCCCCCCCCCCCCCAAGGCATAAAATGTTCACCTTCTGGACGTGCTATGCCATTATGAAAGTCATCAATGGTCGATCGTATTTTACATCATCGAATTCAATCCGCAAGGCTCCTAATAGAGAGAAATCGATGATGCAGAAAGACTATGCCCTTGTATTTGCATTCTATTTCCGATGTACTAAAAGCTACTCCTAAGTGGCGATGGAAAATCAGGCCAAAAGCTAAAAGAGAGGGAGACAGAACGTGTAATAACAAAATTGATACCAAGTATATTAGGTACATTAAAACAAAGAACGTTATGACTACCGTTACGCGTGTAGGGCGTTTATTGGTAATTACTAATGGCCAGCCGCCCCCTTAATTGGCCATTAACAACATCAGTCGAACTGCCATTAAATTGCACTTGTCCTGATCACTATACATTCTGTTCATTACCTGTCGATTCTGCAGCTATACGGACGTGGGGGAAATCCCCTCCCTATGACGATACATCCACTAACCATACGCTGGACTTGAAACCAAGTATTAGTACGCTGATGACGATCGGGATCAGAGGACCAGTGGAAACCTTCAACCATTAATTATCCTGGAGGAAAGGGGGAGGGAGAACAGGTGCAAGGAGATGGCCATGACGTAGCATATAGTCTGGAATTATGAGAAATAGGGAGGAACTAATGCTTTGAAAATGCACAAAAATATGATGAAGCAATAATAATGCAACGACATTGTAGGCATATGTAAATGAGTATATGAATATAAGAACGACCCAAGTCCATGGAAGACCATTTCGAGTAAACTAAAAAAAAAAACTTCATATCTTTTTTATTTGTCCAATAATTGTGATGGGAAGGCAACATTGTCTATACAAATTAGAACATATATTATTATGACAATCAACATTATATTAATTGTGGAGAGGCCATTTTGTGTGGTGGACTTGGGTCGTTCTTTGATTCATATGGACTTTGGTCGTTCTTTGATTCATATACATGATATTCTGCTATGGGAGATGAGAGAAGGATAAGAGAGGGCGCTATCATATGAATGTAAGAATGACCCAAGTCCTTCATTTTTACATTAATATAAGATTTAACTCATTCATTTCAGGCACTTCCGGGGGTAATTAGGATTTATCATTTATACACAAGATGAGTCCATGCATAAGCTGCAATTTCCCATGTCAAACTGAATTTGACCAAAAATTGGACTTGGGTCGTTCTTATATTCAGGTCTTCAAATGCAAATGTAGGCATATTATGCCTACATTTCCTCAATATTCACTGTTGCCTCATATTATAATAAAACAATCTATCAATTAAGAAATTTCGTCTCCATAACTTCAAACGTATTATATTTATTTAGGTTTAATTTGGAAGTTCAGAAAATACAAAGTAAATTATTTGTTAAACTAAGTGAATCCAAGGAAGTTGGAGATGCTAAACATACCCGAATTCTGCAATATCGCTAAGATTTGTGCTAGATATCTTACACTATTTGGGACTCAACTGATGTCATCACTCCCAAATAGCATATCCCCTGACATTTGAATTCAGTTGAGATCCGACGAGAGATGCTTGCCTCAAAACAAATCGAAATTACAATTAGTGACTATGGATAAATATGAAGCTTTACCGAGGTTATACGTGCAGATTCAGTGAATTTCTTCAACTTGGCCTCATTCTATTCAGATTCGGCAAATGAACTGATTTCGTCACCCTTTTCCAAACATTTTTGACCACCAACTCAAAACCCACAAAAGTAGGTCAAAATGTTCCACTTTTATAGATATTTAAAAAAAGTTCTAAGAACTAAATACGAAACTTGTTACATAATTATTGGTCCATCATAACTCATTCAAAGAAAAAAATTGAAGAAGAGTGAGTTGGGAGGTACAGTTTTATAGAGAAAAAGCAGATAAGCGGATTTATAGATTAGGGTCACTGTAATATGCGTGACGTGCAGAAGTATCAATGGAAACAAAAGAGAGGACATTGTCCAGGAAAGAGAGAGAGAGAGGATATTGTCCAGGAAAAAACAACAACTCGATAATAACATTTTTGATATCGGCAAACTTTGACAGAAGTTGGAGAAAAGATTACGCTTCTCTCTCAGGTACTACAGACTTTGAAAGTTTGAATTGTTCAACCCAAATGATATAATTATTTTGGTTCATTATACAGAGAGTCCTAATCGGCTACTTTTTTTGCGGTTTTGAGCTGGGCGATCATATCATTTTAGGATAATTACGTCAGCAGTGACTCGACTTTAAGAATGGCCTATAGGTCAGAAGAACAGAAAGAAAATAATGATCACGAGTTTGGCGGGGAAAAAAATAGAAAAACCGGTCTTGTGAATGAAAGATCAGGGAAGGGGGATTTCAACCCAAGCGCGTCTTGTGACTTTACACATCACGCACTTCACACACTTGTCACACGTGGCGCATATCGACCAACGATCATCACACACCAGGCCTTTGAAATAGAAAGGCAACATTCGCTTTGCAAATATGCACTGCACTCATTCCTGATAATTATCCTGATAAAAAATGGCTTGAAAATGAGTTGACATAATACTTACGATTACAAATTACTTTTCATTACATAATGGTCACATGGACTTCGCATCATTATAAGGGGAGCCGCCTACAGCTGCTTATGTTCCCATGAACGCTTCATTTGACATAAAACATTACCGTGTATTTACAAACTTGACAAGCCCAGCATGTAGGGGTGAACAAGTTTGTGGTGTAATAATATCTGACGTGTGTATTTATGTATACAGTAATTAACGTACGAGTGTTCACTTTTAAGATTTTTAAACACCGGAAATCTCGCGGTCAAGAGTATAACCCGTGTTTAACGGGTTATCCTACTCAAGGGCCTATTTCCAAATGTATTACGAGTGGATGCTTCATCCTCTTATTACAATAATAATAAAGGTAATAATGATGATGATGATAATGATAACAGCAACAATACTGCAATAATGATCATTATTACCACCCTATTCGTAGAAGGTTCATTATTATAATTGTTTCATTTTTATAATAATGATGATGATAATAATTGTTGTTCAACATTCCTTATTGCATGAATAAACAATGACAACAAAGGCCTAGATTGCAGGCCCGTAGCCAGGGGGGGGGGGGGGGGTGCGTTGGGTGCGTACGCACCCCCCTCCCCCAATTCTGAAAGGTCCACTTTTTCATAATAACGGTTTTTAGCAATTCTCAAGATAACAATCCAAATAAATATAAAGACACATTATATGCTACGTAAATGTGGAAGAGTACGTTTAACAATGTTAAAAATATTTGTACAAAACCCTTTTGTCGTATGAACCATCGGATCGTCCCCATGCACACAAACACAAATGCTATGTATCAATTTGTGCGAGCTATTATTATATTGGCACTGCATGCCATGGCCCTTGGCGCGTGTGACCGGTGTTTTTTTTTTTTTCCACTGGCCGCCCGAGTACGTGCGATTCGTGGATGACATTGAGGTTGACACTTGCATTTTTTCACAGGAACAGAGGTAAGTGGATGAAAATCTAATAGCCTCAAGTTTACATATATGATACAAATTAAAGAAATTTCCTCGAAATTACTATAATCGAAAACCTGAGACATTTTATATCTACGTCTCACAAAGATATAGTACATGTATATATAAGTACATGTTGGCATGATAATGCCTGGGGATATATTATTATGTCAACTATTTTCCATTATGAATGCATGCTCCAATCAAATTGTGAAAAGGTGGTCATGAATTAGCATTTCTTACGAACGATCAGGAGAGACAAAACAAAATGAAAGGCCTGTCTTACTCCAGTTCTCTTGTAACACTCATTGGGCCATTATGCATGCCTAACGAATTATAACAGCTGCTTTTTCTAGCCCTTTTGCTAGTACCAACATTCGAGAAAAGATCATCTATCAAGTAACTGTACGATCTCCGTGCATAATCTAATGCTTTTAAACACACACTTATTCATACTTTTTCATAAAAAACACAGGTAATGAGCCGGATTGGGTTAAAATTCTCACTTACAGCTTTGTAGAAGTCTGAGTCAACAGTATCACACAGTACTTCAAGACGTATTAGTACAAACGATTTCTTGAGCCTGCACCGTTTCAGGCTCTGTTCTGGATACGGCGGTAGAAACTAATTCTTTTTTGTTGTTTATTTTATCATTATTTACTAATCTCTTTTCTAACTTACAGGTAGCGGATTTCTTTGCAGGCCAAATTCGGAAATGTAGTGTTGATTATTACTTATACATTTTCTCATGTTGTGACAGTTCTATCGGTTCTCATTTTAAAGTGAGCCAAAACCTAAGAACATTCTCACTCATAATTTCCAAAGAGTATTATACAGGCACGCAAACTCATTTTAGTTGTATTTCATTTAAATGTAGTGGGTAAGAGGGTATGAGAGAGAATGGAAAGTGCTGAGCTATGAAGTAAAATTAAAGTAAAAAGTTTGTCAGATAGTATTACAAAAGCCTGAATATTGCAAGAGCTCCGGAGTAAAAACAGTCAGTGAAAAACCCTATGTATGATAGCATTGTGAGAGCGTTAGACTGCATTGTGACGCATCGTTATTTAATTTACATTCTTTATTGATATATTTTCATAAATATCTCAGGTAATGAGTCGGATTGGATTACAATTCTCACTTACAGCTTTGTAGAAGTCTGAGTCAACAGTATCACACAGTACTTCAAGACGTATTATAGTATAAACGATTTCTTGAGCCTGCACCGTTTCAGGCTCTGTTCTGGATACGGCGGTAGAAACTCATTCTTTTTTGTTGTTTATTTTATCATTATTTACTAATCTCTTTTCTAACTTACAGGTAGCGGATTTCTTTGCAGCCCAAATTCGAAAATGCCTAGAGACAGCTAGTAACCAAATATGCTACTATAATTTAATAAATAAGAAATAACCATTCCAGTATGTATCTTAGTGTGCACAGTAAGACAGATCAAATCAAATAGGAAAACATCTGAGCACTAAGCCTGAGGTCTGAATTTGCACTCAACTTCTTCCAATGGCTAACGGATGTTTAATTTTTGAATTTCACTGACCTCCAAATTTCACAAAGAAAACCTTCTTAGCATGATGGTTAATATGACATTTGACTGATATTGGAGATGTTTGCGAATCGGATCTACTACCTTTAATATTATTAAATCTAAAATGATTATTTGAAAGTTCGGAAATGCTGGAAATATCCTACCACAAGGAGGCAAAATATAAATGGTTCACATTTACAATTCATTTTGTTTTAAAAATTTTCTTATTTATTTTCGTTTTTGACAAACTCGCATACCAACGGCTGATATACTGTATAGTAAAGTGAATGTTTCATCTTCCAAACAGCATCCAATGGGATGGAAAACTCCAACTGAAAGGTGGACACCGTGACCATACTCGCTAAAGAAAACGCGTAATAGGGGTCGTTTTTTCTCACGGATTAGATGGAAAGTGTGATGTACCAGCGTATATAATCAAAGGGTATCAAAAAGGCCGAAATTTGGGAAAATGGTATATTGTTCAATCATGATGAAGTACTTCTTTAGGGTGCAGGAAACATTTAAGGAATACTTGTTTTTAAGGCCCGAAAAAATCATATGATCATTACTCGTTTAGGGGCCATTTTGAAAGTCCATGTATGAGCATGGTGTCCACCTTTTAATTGTCGCTACCCCTCCCGGGACAGTATCAAAGGACCGTTTTGTTAATTAACGCAATCCCCCCTTCCTTTAAAAATCCTGGCTTCAGGCCTGTTAACGCGGGTATACAATAGAAAAAATAAAAGTTAAAACAACACCAGGAAAATCACTATTCTCAATTTTGCGGCGCGCTACGCGCGCAGTCTCGAACACAATTAAACTTTGCAACTTCATGGAAAAAATGAGTTTTTACTATTTCCTAGATGAAATACCGTAACGCGATTGCATGCAACAGACAAAAATACAAATTTCCTCGAGACTTTAAAACGTCATTAAAACAGTCAAAATTCACAATTTGCGGCGCGCTTCGCGCGCAAATTCTTATACAACTTTTGTAGTTCGGTCGTCCAAAGAATATATATATATATATATATATAATTGTGTGTGTGTGTGTGTGTGTGTGTGTGTCATCACTGGTATTGGTACCGAAGGTCCGTTTTTTTAGTGACCGCACCCCCCCCCCCCCCCTTGAAAAATCCTGGCTACGGGCCTGGATTGCCTCCGGAATTAAAGAGGAGACACAAGGCAAAGACAAAGGACAATACAGAAAAACATGTAAATACATCTTACATAATAAAGGACACACTCAACAATTAGTTACGCAATCACGAACAAATTGATAAAAAAGAGAAAATACATTTTGTATACACAAACGAATTAAAATATTCAGAATCAGCGTACATGGACACACAAAATTGCACTCTTGTAAATAATGATGATACAGTAGAAACTCGATATAACGAGATGGTCGGGACCGAGTCATTTTCCTCGTTATAGCCGATATCTCGTTATATCAGTAGGCATAAAAGAAGGCATAAAATAAAGACATTAATTTGCACATGTGGGACTACCCATCATATTTCAATCAATACTGATAACTTGATATTGTGTGTGAGGGAATTACTCACCTTTATGGGTAAGAAGATGTTTTTCGCCAAGGAAATCCAATATCAAGAATGTGTTTCTCATTAATTGTAGATGTTTGAATTTGCAAATTTATATAGCTTGCGATTGTATCAAGATCGTCTGTGGATTGGTATGTGGTTATCGTATGGGTGTGTGTTGTGTGGAAAGTTTGAATATGGTCTGCACAATGCTGTGTGTGTATGTGACACATTCTGTATCTTGTATGTATATTATGACTGCGTGTGTGTGAAGACGGGGAATTCCCTAAGTAGAAGGCCAATCACAGCATCAGATTGCCTCACACCTGCTAAACGTCATGATGATGCCATGTATACATATGGCCGTCCCACTACATTTTCTGCATGTATCAGTGTGCGTGCACACACACACTTCACACGTACAACATGCAGTGCTAGCTGGAGTGCACTGAAGAAAATGATTATGTGTGTACAAGACAGTTTTTGGCGCATCCAGCTTTACAATCTCGGGAGATGATAGCACAGGCGAAGTAAAGCTTTACCGAAGGCATTTTGCTTTACCTCGCTATAGCAGGTTTGATTTACTATGTTTTTCTACTCCTACAAGTACTACTACTACTACTACTACTACTACTTATTATTATTATTATCATTATTATCATTATTATTATTATTATTATTATTATTATTATTATTATTATTATTATCATTATTATTATTATTATTATTATTATTATTATTATTATCATTATTGTTATTATCATCATTATCATCATCATCATCATCATCATTATTATCAGCATTACTTGCATGTATTCATTCAGGACGGGATTCAAATACAAAGAGGAGTGTCACACAATGTTCTTTTTTTTAGGCATTTGTCTTTATTTTCCAACACATATATGTATCTGCAGCACAGATAATCTCTCACAGGAATACATTATATCATACTCTCAATATATAACATTACCTTTCTCCTACCTCACACAACTAAAAATAGGAAACTATCATAGTCCCACTTGAATATTCATGGTTTTCTTTCTTCCACTCTCTCTCTCACAACACAAATCTAACACTCAACTTGACTTGGCATGTAGAATATATTCATATTTACAAATATATCTGAACATAATATGACTATTTTATACAGCTTTACACGAATATATAGCCCCACAGAAGCATAACAGCGGGGCATACAAACAAGTTGTACGTTTCACACCTAAGACATACATCATGTATTTTTTTTTTTGCCTACAGCACAATTCCCCTCTTATCTCAGTACCGCACACATGCAGTATGGGCGGATACAAACCATGTAACTACCATGCACATTATCTTACTTGTTCTAAACAATATCTTGCCACAAACTCATGAATACGAATATTTTCTTTATATCTTTTTTTCCCTATCTCTCTTTTAAAAATACACATTGCTGTTGTAGAGGAATGTGGGAACATCACTAATAACAAAGGCCTGGAATTAAATCTTAATACCAAACATTAAAAACAAAACTGTTGTCAAACTTTCATGAAGTAATGGCTTGTAGTTGCTGTTGCAGTATTCAAGCATCAACCAAACGACTGTACCTTGCAGTTGTAGGGGAAGTACTCTTTAACAGCAATTTTCTCGGCTAAAAATCAAAGGCAGTGGAAATGCACATTTTGGAAACCCAGGGCCAACAGTCGGTGAGAACGGACAGGCAGTTTGTAGTCTGTGCTTTTACATCATCTCTTGAGTACTACAACATAGGGGTCCGTTTCATCAAAGTTTTATGAGAGACTTTTCGCTCATAAGACCACAGGGAGGTGGGGTCATCAAAAGTACAGTAAACCTCATAGAAATCATTATCGAATACATGTAAGTATACAGATGTTCTCAGGTCCTGCTCATGCGAGGTTTACTGTACTTACAACTTGTCATGTAGGCAACCCTATAAAAGTGCAGGATAAAGAAGACAAGAGGGTGAAAGGTTAGAGGTTACAAGATGTTTGACCATATGCATGTTCCTTTACTACTTTGAAATGTTCAGAGCAAATTCATTAGTGTCTTTTAAACTAAAAGGTCAGCATGTGAAACTGGAATATGAAAAAAAAATGTGGATGCAGAACATATTCTTGTGACGACAGAACGCATGATCTGCTTTAAATCAAATAATGTCATAGAGATTTAAGACATAGTTAATGTTCTGTCAGCCTCTATTCATGCTAAGTAATGGAATACAATTTGTTTCATTACAATGCTACCAACACTTGCTGCAGTAACAGAATGTCTCGTGAGGGAAAAAAAAAACACACAACAAGCAAACGAACAACAATACACTACCAGAATATGACATACATGTACATGTACAATAGTATGAAACTACTGATGTGATAAAAACCCGAAATATATATGGATACAACTGATGCTCTGTTCAGAGAGAATAAAATGAAATATATCGTGTCTTCTTGTTACATAACTCTGGCAACGGACAATCCATAAACTTGCACGATGAGCAGATAGTCACAAAGATGCACTAAAGAGCTAATGTGGTTAGATTCAGATTAAGTGGTAGTCTTCTTCAGATCAAAGTTAAATGCAGCATGCACAGTGCATTCGTAACAAAGCTGGATAGTCAGTGAACACAATATACTGCATACATGAAACATCTTGCATTCATTTGGCAGTGGTCATTCATGTTTTAGACAATTAAAGTCAAATTTCTTTCATCAACAGCTTGCCAAATCTGCTTCACACACATTTCTTTTGTTGTTGTTGTTGTTACTGTTATGCAATGTCCATGGAACAGAATTTGGGCAGCGGAGGTACACATGTATTCCTGTGCTACTTGCACCATATACTGCACCATTTTGGTAGTAGCACCTGCCGATGTCCTTGCTTTTACATGCTTGAATATAACAACAGGAATCCACTGCAAAGGGAAAGCTGGATCAGCACCGACTTCATATCACACTGTTGTGTAAATATAGATGTGATGCTCAAAGAGCAGAACCCTGCGAGAATTATGATTTTGATGAAAAAAGATCAAGATTTCTATCAGAGATGACTGGAATGCATAAAGGAATGATATAGTAAAAGTCTGCGCAATCGATGAGTCTTTGTCCTTTCTTGAGATTTTTTTTTTAACTCAACCAGTATGTCACATGGAGCTCATGATAGGACAGCCTCCTCTCAAATCCAGGCTTGGATAATTATTTTCTTCACAATGAGAAGATATCAAATTAAAGGATGTGTACAGTTCTGGTCGAGGTGAGGATTTAGCTTTTGACATTTTGCGAGATATTCAGAAACCACTCTATGAGATGTCAAAGAGCATGCAATTCTAAAGGGTATCAAAAGTTTATTTGATGAAAATCGGTTTTGAAATGGCTGAGATATCCAAAAACAAGGTGAAACAAAGAGATCTTAATAAAGTTGTGGCCTGTCGCCTTTTATTATTATCACTTTTTTTTTTGGATATCTCAACCATTTCAAAACCAATTTTCATCAAATAAACGATGAATCCTTCTTAAAATTACATGCTCTTTCATATTTCATAAGTGGTTTCTCATTATCTCACTTACAAATGTTCAAAACATGAATCCCTTACCTCAACTAGTACTGTACAGTCCCTTTAAGACCTCACACTGCTAAATTAACAATTCTTTGTTTTTCTCCCTTGATCCTGCAAGATCTTGCAGTTGAATGAAGGTTGACATGCATTTGTGAAATGGATTTTACTTTTCTACATAGCTACATACAACCGACTTTGGTCATTCTGTAATGAGATTTATGTAAAGACTTTTATTTGCTGACTTCATGAAATGGACCCCTGGACTACCCTGTTATCTTATCAATGACAGTCACAGTAAGACTGCATCAGAGAAATAGATGTCTACAAGAAAAATAAACTGTATGTACAGTTGTATATGAGAGAAATATCTGTCACAACTCTATCTTTGTAATGTCCTCAAGATACAATTATAAAGACGGAATGGGTTTGTAGTAAAATGCCCTTTAATACAGAACTCCTTTGAAATTTTTCCATTGATGCATTAAATAATATCATGATAATTTCTCTTTATCAGCTGCAGCTACCATGCTACATGAACATTGGCAGACACTATGAGTCTTCAAAATATATATAGAATACTATATTCACTACACTAAGTACTGAATTACTGGGATGGAATACACAATTATTTCAAGATAAACGAATACAATGCCATTTCAGTACCACAACACAACCACAAACTTATTTATCACAATATGCACATTAAGAAAAATTGAATGTTTACCACTAAATAGCAAATATGCACCACAAATGCTAATGGAATACACTGTCTACTCAAGTTGAAGCACACAACTGCCTTGCACAAGATTAGAAATAAAATACAAACCTAACATTAAAAAAAACAAATATACCTCACACTGGAAAGTAAGTTACCTTGATGTTCTGATATAAATATCACAACCCTCATTCAAGACAGTTTATAGATGGAGACCAGATAATGGAATGATTACTGTAAAACGAGGAATGTTCGCGTGAATTTTAATTTCGCATGAACCACGATTCGCGAAATCAAAATGCACGCGAAAGTTCTTGTCTACACTATGATTGAATGCCAGTGGCAGTTCGCGAAAATTTCATGCTGCAAAAAAGGCCGTCGGCTCCAATTCGCGAAAAATTCATGCCGCGAATATATCATGTTTTACAGTAGTCCTTCAAAAGGAAATTCAACTAGGAAAAAAGTGTAAACTGCTTGTAGCAAACATTGACATGACAGCAAACTTTCCCTTAAACTTTAAAACCACTCTCAACTAAACATACTAAAAGAAGTGCAACCGATTGACAAATTGCCCTATATCGACGTAAATAAGCACTGAATTGATCAGTGTTTAGTAGTAGCCATGATAAAAAATCAAGGGCGTACATACTAAAAGAATGCTGAAAACATAGAGGACAACACAACATGGCAAGAAAACAATAAACCAGGATTACACAGAAGATGTTTGCTTATATAACCAAAGTCCCACTTAACATATGCAGATTAGTATTCCTATTGTACTCTTAATTTCATAACAATATTTGGCATTTGGTTACAGCTACAATGCCAGTCTGCAGAACTTGTCCTAAATTGAACACTGCATACACTGTAGGGCTTGTTTCTTGCAAAACAATATCCACACCAACAATAGAACAGAAAGAAGTTTTTGGTATTAAGGCTGGGACAGATTCATACAATCTACACTAATAATCTCCATGAGCATATATTTTGTGTTACATGAAAGTGACATTAATCTTGTTCTGCACAAAAATATCTGAAAGCGGCAGTCAGTGTACAATGTAGATATGCGTTGCACAATTTTACCAGGTAATTTGTCCCCATTGTGATGTCACAACGTGATAAACCACTATATTATAATTCATTATGTACAAGTACGAAGTTATCACCATCATTTCTCTCCCTACTATCATCTGTTGAAAATAGTCTCCCTCTTTGACATGTGATTTACAGTTTTGGAGGTGGAGTAACCACTGATCTCTGTAGGAAGTATCTAGATATGTCATTGGCTACTTGCTTTGAAACCTGCATGTCGCCATCTTACCACACATATAGCCCACACACTTGTGTACTGAGCTCAAAATATCATGTGACCTTGGTGACATTCTCTGTAGGTAAATGTGTGCATGACTCCCATAGAGTGTGCATGGTAACATGGAGGCATGGCAGCTTCAGTTGCTAGTATGGCATGAATGGGCAATGAGATGTCCATAATAATACATTCTATAGAGATCAGTGGGAGCAATAGACAAAGTGGAGCACGCCCTCTGGAGAGCCAGGCCATCACAGGTTGTGAATTAAAAGTGGCTGCATTACTCTACAGCCTCTCTGTGCAGTGCAGTGTTATGTCAATGACACAAATACGACAAAAGAAAAGGAAATGTCCGGACTGCTGGCTATGATAAGGTACAGAAATAACTTGGTGAAATGACAGAAGAATATTGTCATACTGTACATGTAAATTCTGATTTTACAATGATACAGAATGAAACATCACATGAGAAATGTGCCTTACAACCGGACTATGTCTGTACTGTGCATACTTCAGCACATTGATTCTTAATCATAGGATTTCCATAACAGCATCTAGAGCACCATGGAAATTTGTGCAGTCCACTATAAATAAATAAGACTGAAATGCTACTACATGTGTAGTTTTACTTTAATTTTGTTTTACTATGGCTAAAACAAATATCAAGCTATATGACAAAGGATATCCAAAGACATAAAAAGAATAAAAATCAGGCTTGAAAGGTGCCTGCTTCCTAGAGAAAATACATTGGCCTACATACTGTATGTGATAGCATTGATAGACATGCCACTCGAAGGGGATGACAACAGGAATAGAAACATACTGCACATATTCATATTGGAACTTGGTCCATATTGTACCAGAAGCTACATACATGTAGAATACCAGAATATAATCTACAGTGTACTTCCTGTATTTGACGAACTCAAGTAAATAATAGTAATTTTGGCCTGCTGCACTTGAAAAATTGATGCCATAAGATTAATTTCATAAATATTGCATCCATCCACGATGAAATTTAGTGAGATTGCATTGGTGACTAGTACTACTGGTGAATGAATAGTAAGCAAATAATCAACGTTGGTGAAGGTGATGGGACAAACTATCACTTCCGAGGCGATCTGGATGTAGCTAACTTTCCGAAGCGCAGCTGAGGAAAGATAGCGTACACATTCAGATCGCCGAGGAAGTGATAGTTTGTCTCATTGCCTGAAACTAAAAGTTGATTATTTGCTTTATATTCCACATCTAGGGTCCTAGATATTCCCATTCTATTCCACATCTGAAACCGTTTTAGCTGTCTTAGGGTATCCTCAGGGCTTAGGCTACGTAGTTTACTTTAGACGTATGCGCCTAGATGACAAAACAACGAATTTGCTCCGCGCCCTGCGCGTGGCACGGATATAAAAGTGCATTGCACTGTGGTCTATCACTTGACCCAGGTCAAATGATAGACCACAGTGCAACGCACTTGTCTTTCGCGCGTACTCAAAATTGTATAGTTATATCACGCGTTAGGACTGTGTGGACTAAGAGATCAGCGAAACAAAATGTCTTATCATCATAGAGTGTAACGAACTTTTCTTCTCAGGTGATGTGATGGGCAAAACTATGCTTTATCCCGTGATCAGCTCTTGACCAATCCTATAGCAAGATTCTTAGTATGTGGAATATAATAGTGGCTTAACCACTTGTGTGTTAGAGTGCTGACTGGCACAGAAATCCCATAGTGCTTTTAACACACTGTCCAAAGTCCCCTACACAGATAAGGTTAAGAATATGCGCCAAAACACAATTATTGTGACCTTGATTGATAAATAAACAAGATGCGACTAATACAATAATATTTCATGTACAACTAGGAAAGGTACAAATGTAGCTTTCATGTTTTCAGCAATATCATTCAAATTCACAGAAGATTGATACATTGTAAGTGTGACCATTTATGAGCTCAACCATGGGAATGTTTTACATTTGTACACACACATGCACATTCCACGCACAGATATCATGTAAGAGAGTGCTTGTATTTGGAATCGAGTGAGGTACTGCTGCAGTGTTTGTGACAAAGTTTTCTTCTGATACACTTTTCAAGACTTAGACTATGAAATTTATGTGATATATGTCTAATAAAGATATCAAAGCTCACTATCCACAAGTTCAAAACATATGCTCTATAATTATTTTATGGTATGAAGAAAGCAAGCAGCCCTGATCTCCTCAATTGTTTACATATTCATAATCTTCAAAATTTGTCTGATTGGTCATCGATTGATGATAGCGCCCTCTGGAGGCGAAATCTTGGTTATCTTCTGTCAGTTGCTCTGTTGTGATCTTGGGGGCAAAGTTCTGAGAGGGGACAACCATGTGCTCTGTTGAGGGTGGTGTGCGCCTGTAAAGTAAGAAACAAAAACAAACAACCAATGCAGATGTGAATGAAACAAGTACATCAGAAAGGCAGTGCTGGGGGAAGAAATTTATAATATTTTCTAACCAGTCATGTTCCACATATTATGATTGTGATTATGATTATGATTATGATTATGATTATGATTATGATTATGATTATGATTATGATTATGATTATGATTATTATTATTATTATTATTATATTTATTTATTTACTTATTTATCTATTCATTTGGCAATTCAACATAAAATACAAGCAGACAAAGAATACAAACAGATAATCATACTTATTTCCTCACATTTTATAAATGAGCAAATGATAAAGACAGCACCAAAATGATTGCAAAACATTGCAACATGTAACTTTTAAAGACATTCACAGTAAGAGGACAAGCATTTCTGGCTGTATGGACAGCAATGGATACAAGTCCAAAGGAAATGGAGATCCACTGAGCATCTGCATATCAAACTTGATGAGCTGCAAAAAAAGGTTGTCTTGACATATCTTAGTACTAAATGTGTGAAGGAGCATGCATTCTTTTTGAAAGAAATGGAGATTGTGACATTGTATTTGTATTTTCTAGTTAATGTTCACTTAAAATACAAAGAAATGTAACAAGAGTCTCTGATTTTTGTGCAAAAGTTGCTTGCAGTTTTATTTTTTGTTTGCCTTTTTGATGCATCCTATGTCAAGTGTAAGTGAAGGAAATGTGTATTCATCATAATGTAGATTTGTGAAATGCCATTATATTTCATGCTGTGTACTATTCTACCATCAAATTTGATTATTTATACAGTAAAATCCTTAATAAGGAAGTTGGATTTGCTATTAAAACAAAACACTCTTGGAACAAGATGACTCTGCAGGTTCCAACCCTTGATACATTTTTGATTTTGTACCTTGATATAGTGAGAAACCTGATATAACAAGGAAATATTTAATACAGTGGACTCGAGTTATAATGAAGTCCTCAGGACCGTCAATTTTCTTTCGTTATATCGAATTTTCGTTAGAAACAAACAAATAAACAATAAAAAACATATAGAGGATAATGTTGCGGCCTGAACTTTTATTTCGTTGTAACCAGAATTTCATTATAACCGTGGCCGTTATAACGGGAGTGCACTGTACGATGATGTGTGGATGTCAGCAATGTATGACAATGAATCTGAATGTTTGAGACAAATGCTGTAATTACAACAATGCACACTAGTAAAGACAACAAGGCAAAAGTAATTTATATAAATCTTTATTACACATGTGTCAGCTACATCCATTGCACAAGAAGTCAACGAGATTTTCGACTAGCTGTAGCAGGTGGAAACTGCTCCTTTCTACTAACAAAATAATAGAAATACTTTTATCTATGATACAGAAATTCAATATAGTTTGCACATTAGAAATGTTGCCTTAATCCTGTAATAGCAAGTGCATTAGAAATATGTATGGTACATTGGTTCTTTGGCAGTCAAAATCGCTAAACTATACAATGTACCATGTACATGGTATTTCAGCTATCATGGTGACTTTTAATTTCAGTGAGACATTGTTTATTTTTAAGTATGAATGTGTAGCATCTGCAAAGAATTTCAAGACATAAACACGTACAAGCCATTTGCTATGAAATAAACCAGATTATGATCCACCGGTGTTGGAGACAATCATAAATTTAAAATTTACCACATAGAAAGTGAATACATTTATGTAAGTTGCATACACAGGAATTTTGACAATTACATGGAAATTATGCAATCTCTCATGGCAATCTACCACTGTACATACAGTTCTATATCATACTGTCACGTAGCAAATGTCCCAACATAGAGAATTCTTTCGTGAAATTTGTGAAATTCCTTTGTGTGACCTTAGTATTTTTAAGTAAAGATGATATTACATAAACATGAAAATATTTCCCAGGGTTAGGGTGATACTTTTTCACAAATTTGCAAAAATAACAATATGCAGATTAATTTTGTATTTTGCTAGCATTGACTTACATATGCATTTACGATGAACAAGATGACATTAAGCCATATAAAATATATGCGAAATTCATCTTCACTGACTAACATATAAAGGACTTAATTATGTGAAAAGTTCCTCTACTAAGTTATAGATATTGATAAAATTGGTACTGCAGTTTTACAACAGAAAGCTATGTCACATCTTGACAGAACATTCTCATTTTAAATCCATAATCACTAGTAGAAAATAACCACATAAAATGTACACTGTACGTTTATATTGAGATGTCTCCAGAGAAGTCATCAAACATGGCATTGACGATTTCTGGACAAATCTGAACTTCCAAGCTGGTGTTTTCAAGCCTATGATTGCTTTCTTTCTTGTTGTGTGGCTGGTCACTTGAAGTGAAGTGGAACAAGTTTAAAGCCACTACTTACCACTTGCAGATGAAAAAAAAAAAAGCTTTAGTGCTTCAAAATAGTTCTAAAAAGTAAGTTAGGGATAGAAACGACCAATGTAAAAAATGATTATCAGTATAATCAATGTTAAATATTGTTGAATATAGAAAATGTGAACAATAGTTTCATTAAAACAGTTTCCAGAATAAGACGCCTAGAGTTACTGTATGATTTATTGAGAAAATTAGTGATATCTCCTTATATTTGGGGCTCTATTTCAACATATTTATATGGTAGGATGTTTTGAGATACAACTGTACAACTGAACTTTACATGTGCATCAGATGTGATGAATTGAACATTGTTTTTTTTTTTTCTACAATCACTGCATCCTACAGTAAACAGTGGCTTAAATATATAATATGATTAGAGATTGTGGGGTCTGGAGAATTTCAAAAATACCACAATCAAATTATTTTCTGTGATTTCCTGGAAATTTTAGTGTAAATGCAATATGAGATGACATTTGTGAAGTGCATGAAAACAAACTTTAAATGTAGAGTTAGTTTCATTATCTTACTTAGTAAAAAAGGAATACCTACAGAATCAAGCATAGATTTATGGTGATGTCTGCATGAATATTAACCATTTCCAACAGCAGATTTGGTACACACATATCATAACCACAGCAAATCCACACATACATTCAGTACTTTAGATCAAGGGTTTGACCTTTTAAGTAATGTGCAAAACATAAAAACTTTGTCTGTAGATGAAAGTAAGACAGAAAAGGTGAAATTAAAAAAAAATCAACATGCCCAACTGCAATATCAACTGACAGTGTCTAGCTTTCACTATTATCACTGGATATTGATGAATCTCATTTTGTTTTGACTGAAGGTGAAAAATTACTATATCCTGCAGCATCAGCAGCATAGATTGAATGAATACAATCTTGTGGTATGCTCCAATTCTTCCTGCTTTAAAGTTAATCACAATAAGTGCAATATTTTGGTGGCTGTATTTTCTGATTTGCTCCCATACCACAGATTCATAAGTTGCAGATTCAGTAGTACAAAGTCTTAACATGTCAGATTCATTTGTAGTAAGTCCAAACATTTACATTTTGTTGTCAGTATAGTGTCGAGCATCAGTAATTGGTATTCTTCTATGACAGCGTGCTAGAAAAGCAATCCCCAACTTTCTAACAGTGCAAAAATTTTTACTACATGCAGCTTTTCTTGTGAAAATCAATGCCTCAATTTAGAATCTCAAACCTTTCCTTTTGAAGAACAATTCCAGACAATGTTCTAACCTTTCAAACATGTTCAAATCATAGTTGCAATGTAATGTTTTATAATTGATTACAAATCAGGCTTTGGCAGTTTCCATCGATCTTCCGCGCAGGGGTGACCACTGTACAGTTGTTGGGGAATACTACTGCTAGGGCATGATCAATCATCACATAACATTCTACCAAACCACTACTGAATGGGGTGGGTGCTAGAACAATTTCATTTTGGATAAAAGCCATGTACAGTGTACTACTAGCATCAAAACTATTTTAAACTGTTGATCTCAAAATACTCTAAAATAACTGATTATCCTGGCAAATAGAATCAGCTGGATAAGTTTCTTGGTAGACCGTTGTGATATACTGTAAGAAAATTCCAAATGGTGGAAGATGAATCTGGAGTCCTTCTGGGAGGTACATTTTATTTTTAAAGTTCCATTACTTTCTAAGTTTATGTCTCATTTTCATGAAACTTCTGTCCCTCTGCTGGTACGGTTTTACTCTATTCACGACAGCATCTTGAACATGGTGTGCAATATTGCACTTTTAAGCTGTGCACATGTACATGTATATTGCACGAAATAAAAACCTATTACTGGTACACCTTTGATAATAGAAAAATTATATATAAGTAGCTTCTCTTTAATCTTAAGTTCAGAAATCTTTTGAAATGCAGCCTTCTTCATGATGACATCACTGGTCCTATACACCTTTATCACACATACAATGCAGCATACAACATTGCTGTTGCCAAATGTTACAGCAATCTTGAAAACAAAAATCCATCACATCTCCGAATATAATGTCAATCAAGACATCTGCTCCTCCTCTGTGCTCCACCAGAATTCTCACAGTAAACCATCATAAAATGCTATTAAAGGAGGAAAAGGTCACATGAGGTAAAAGTGGATGTTGTGACATACACACAGTCGTCAAATATCTGGGCCTTGTGTCACATCTTTGTCTTGAAGTAAAGGCTCAATTTCCCCTTTGACAAGTCCCTTCTCTTTCTGACTATTTCTCTCCAAACGATCTACAGCGCCCCCTGTGAATATCTCTTCCTCCGACTCGCTGTCTGGGGCGTGAATGGCGGACAGAGGCTGGTCCTCCACGAAGCTGTTGCCGTTGACGACGGACGAGTGGTGGAAGCGGTGGCGGTCCGCAAAATCCTCATTGTCCTGGTTGATGCTCGTCTCCCTCATTCCCAAATTGTCGACGATTGGAGTTAGGACCATCTGCGCTGGAGGTGGTGTGGCCCTGTAGAGTAGACATTGGGAAAGACACTGGTGGTTGTGACTTCAAAAAGGGCGCTTGTGTGTCTGGACAGTGTGTACAATGTTACATGGTGTTTTCTGTGCCAATAGGCACTCAAACCAAGGGGTAACACCTTGGAACAAAATCAACATTATAATATATAATTTTTTTTTTTTTTTTTTCAGTCGATTCTTGCCCTAATATGCTTTAATTGCTAACTACAATTGGTACATCTTGACCAGAAATATCAACATAGAATTGCTGCAAATATCCCATGGAAGTCTTCCAGTCCGGATGCAAACAGCAACATGTTATTTAATGACTAGATTGATCATATGTATACAGTCTTTATAATATCCAATCTACTACTTTTAAAATGGAAATGAAAAATGAAGCTCAGAACCAAAACTAATATATTTGAATGTTAGTGAGTCATCTACAAATAACACAATGAGTATATTACGTGAATTGAAAAACACATTTCTCTTTAGTTTGATATATAATTTATACATCTTTAACTCCCTCAATGGCTAATGTGTATACGTAGAAACCAGTATCTCTATTTCATGAACCTCTCTCCACTAAAATTAATTCAAGCTTAGAGAATATTCAGTATAAAACTTGTTTGTTAGACAAGTCTTTCAGCATTTCTCTTTGGCACAACACTCTTGCAGCTATGAATTTTACATCATTTATCTCTTCTTTTACAAATGAAATTAAATAAAAAGTAAAGAATCTACACAAACCCTTCCAATTCTGGAAAATAACTATAGTAGCTGGAGTAACAGGTGGTCATGAAATAAAGACTGGTGTTGCAAGGAAGATTATATTGCATGAAAAGCTTTATAGAAGTTTAGAGAAAACTAAACTATAGCTACATGGAGGCTACAGTGCTATGCAACTGAAAAATTAAAAAATGAAGAAATTTAGGCAAATGGAAAATAAAAGTCAAGAAGTTAATGTACTTACATCTGGGTACTTGTCAGAAATACCGAAACCGGCAACGAAAGAGTTTGAAAGCCTCAGGACCTCAGCTAGGAAACCCATCACCAAAGTTGCGCGCTCCGCGAGCATTGAAATCGCACCATAGTTTGAATTTTAACAATCTCTTGCTCAATGCTATATCTAGTGCTGTACTCAGGGTGTGTTTCATGATCTGTGTAGGTTATTGTACATAGTAACATACAGAGGGTATCGAGTTATTATCACAAATTATAATACACCTACAAGTTTTGTAGATAGATCCTTGTCATTTGATTGGTTGTTTGATAATGGTCAATCGTTCCATTTTACTATTACATCATCATTCGTGCAATTGTGGCTCCATTTATCGTGCATTCTTGGATCAATACGATTTGCTCCGTTGCATGCACGCCGAGAGCCCTGAACACTACGCATGTAAAATGCTAATGTTTGCAGTGTGTACTTGTATGCGACAACGCGCTGCGCACTCTCCCGATCTCAGAATCCCGCACATTCTCTCTTGTTTCTAAATTCATAAAATATCAAATGACAAGGATCTATTTTAATTGTTATAAAAATTAAATAAATACTTTTCATTCGTGCAATGGATAGAACAGTTCATTCCGTGAAAGATGAAATGATCCATTGCACTCATAACCAATCATTAATTGTATAACATTTGCAATGATGGCCTGCAAAGATATTTTACGCTGATGGAAAAATGTTCTTTTGTGATCACGTTCTTGCCATTAGAAAGAGTAATTCATGCAGTCCTTATACAGTGTAGCTATTAAAGTTAAAAAGTTGCCTCTTTTGCTCCAATATTTGTTCCCACATTCATCTGAGGTGTGCCTCATTTAGCAATAAGTCATGGCTTAGTTCTGTTTTATGTGTCAAGTCATTTTTCCTCAAGAAGTGTAACTGGAGGTATCAGAACTGCGATGCATTAGTACACTTGTCTTGCGTACAAAATCAATGATGAAAAATTAATGATTTGCTACCTGTGACAGTTATTTTGGAAAGAGGATTCATGAAATTCACCATCAAAACCCCCATCATCACCATCACCACCACCATTAGCGCATGCATTATAAATGAACCACTTGCAATGTTAAAAGGTAAATAAACCTCAGCCTATAGCATGCTACCATGACAAAAAACAATTTCTATGAAGCATTATCATTTGCCATTTCACATCCATTCCATTCTCTCTATTTCCATACAATATCAGCTCCAAGTACTTCTCTCTCTTTCTCACCCCCCCCCCCCCCCCCCCCCCCCCCCCCCCCTCGGCTCTCTACATTACACATTAGTACAATACAGACCCCAATTCATGATTTTTTTTTTAATCTTTTCAAACTGGGCACTGATATTACAATGTATACTACATTTATAGTGTAACAAAATATGACAAAGTGTGACATCATAACCTTTCATTGCCTCGGAAGCTGATTTCCAACAACCTCACAATGCTCAAATACCTGTGAACACAATGCTTGCCAGCAATGCTCATACCCCATTCCATTTCAGTTTAAAGGGATAGTACAGTATTGGTGGAGATGAGAATTGGGCTTTTAACTTGTTGTGAGATACCAAGAAAACACTTATGAAATAGTACAGAGCATGCCATTTTAAGAGGAATTCCAAGTTTATGTGATGAAAATCGGGTTTGGAATGACTGAAACATCCACAAACAAAGTAGAACAAAGTGATTGTAATAAAGTGTGGGTCCCACACTTATTACAATCGCTCTGTTATGGATATCTCAGCCATTATTTCAAAACCAATTTTCATCAAATAAATGTTGAATTCCTCATGGAATTACATGCTCTTTCATATTTCATAAGAGGTTTCTCATTATCTCACCATGAAATGTTAGAAACCTGAAATTAGATCTCAACCAAAACTATACGATCCCCTCAAACTCACTGCCCAAAGCTCATGCTCATGGCATGACTGGCATAAAATTTTCTGAAAAAAAAAAAAAACACGTACATGTATACACGGTTCGAAAAACAGAATGTTTTCCAAAAGTGCTCGTATGTTGCTGTCTAAGAACAGTGTGGCACACAGGGGGGTTATGCCATGGCACACATAAGGTTAATATTAATATTTTTTATAGTTTTTTGTCTTTTACCATCCTCTGGACAGTAGGTCTTGTCAGCAACATTGCTTTGTTGTTGTTTTTGTCACTCTCACCTCACATCTCACACTGCATATCCATGACATCTTGCTGAGATATAAATTTGCTTTATTGTTTTGCATGCTTTAACATGTGAAAAGCTTGAACAGGTGCCAATGTATCTCTCCAAATACACATATCAGTAGTATAATTAGAGTGGTTGCCTGATATATACAGGTGTAGATGCTTTGTTTGTTTTGCATGCATGAGAAAGAGAAAAGGTTGAAAAAGTGTAAATGTTCATCTCTCCAACTACACACATCTGTGTGACAGTGGTCCCCAAGATATGATTTGAACATGCATGCAATTTGCGAAGAGATAAGATGATCATGAATTAAACATAAAGGCAAAGAAAAAATGATAATGATCTTTGTGACATGTCACTGGAGTGCCTCCGTACCTGAACAG
Organism: Diadema antillarum; assembly: GCF_040938485.1. NCBI lineage: Eukaryota > Metazoa > Echinodermata > Echinoidea > Diadematoida > Diadematidae > Diadema > Diadema antillarum. The sequence goes on from NW_027272855.1 coordinate 172,842, forward strand.
CCTCTGGCAGAGCGATTTTATCCACCGAAAGAACTGGAAGTCTGCGATCCCCGGTTTGACGCCCGGATTGGCCTGCCCGATGTAGATGTAGACGATGAGATAGACACAGACGTTGGCAAGAGCGTAGCCCCACTGGATGGCAAACATGATTGCAACAGAAACCACGGCCTGAAGGGAGAATGACGACAGAGAGAGAAAAGAAAACTTTTTTAACATTTCCACATATGACTGCGCAAACAAGAATCTCAATTTAGTATCTAACTCATCACAATCAAAATCCAGTGCAGCCTCGATATTATGAGGTGGTATAATGTACAATGAGGAATGTTCGCATGCATTTTAATTTCCCAAATTTCGGGAGAGGCAAGATTTATGAAATTAAAATGCACATGAAAGTTCTTGTCTACACTATACCCATTGAATGTTAGAGGCAACTCGCCAAAGTTTTATACCGCAAAAAAGGCAGTCGGCTCCAATTCGCGAAAATTTCACGCCGCGAAAATATTGTGTTTACGGTAGAGCCAGATATGTGTACCTGACATAACATGGTAATTTTGCCGGTCCCATTCCTTTTGAATACATTCTTGTGTGTTTATCCATGACAAAAGAAGGTACCCAATATATCATTATTATATCATAATTCTACATGGGAAATCTCCAAATTTTCTCATGGAAAAAGAATAGTGCTTGAACTTCCACTCAATCACTGTAGGTGTCTATCATTAATTTAATCGTTTGCGTAATTGTCACATTAGTCCCTATATGTGAGATATCACACTTACAAAATACACACGTATATGGTGTACAAGTATACAGAATGACAACCTTGATGGGGGAAATACGATGTCTGCCATCTGTGCTACTTACCCCTATGAGGGAGACCCATCTGTTACAGAATCTTGAGTACCACGACGGGGGCATTCGAGTTATCTCGTGACTGAATGGTCCTTTCATCTCTGAAAATGAAAACAAATCCATAATCACGACTGGTTGTCGATGAGTGTGATTGTGCTCAAGAAAAAAAATTTTGTGAAATATTCGCTATTATTGTGACTTAAAAAAACTTGTGATACCATTCTCAATTCTGTTTCATATGTAACACATCACAAAGAAGTCTACATAAATGTATGCTGAATCGTAAGTCATGGCTTCATTATACGAACACAAAAAATGCAAAAATTTTAACAGATCTGACTATTAAATGTATATCAATTTGGAAAATTATGGAATTAAGGAATGATCCTACTGTTTCAATTTTACCAGAGCTTTGTTCAAAATTATTCAGTCAACAGAAATGATACACCATGACTGTAGGCTAGATAGAAAGTAGCCTGAGATACAGATTTAACTCTTTATGTGCCATGGTGGAAACCCCCTGTGTGCCACGTTATTCTGAGACACGAAGGTAGTCATGCTTTGAGAAAGAATTCTGTTTTTCCAATTTGTATAACTTCTACAAATTTCTGTTAAGCTGGACATAATGGTGAGCAAAGTTAAAGAGGAATGCCAAACTTTGCTTCCATATACAATGTATGACAGTTCTATTTTCAATTTTTTTCTTTTGAATCACCAGTGGCTACATGTGTGACCCTGCACTTCAAAACAAACAAAAAGACGCCAGACATGAATTTTTAGTTAAGACCATATTCTGAAAGAGCAGACTTTAAGCGTTAAAATGATGTATAACTCAATTCAAATGGACTCTCCTAACCTATCTAAATATTGGAAAGAAAGCACAAACTCAGGAAAAGTGTGAACTGAGAAAAGAGGCTCTGAAGTACAGTGTCTATTCAAGCGCTTAATCTTTACCAAACCATGCTGGCTGTGCGATGAATGGGACAAAAAACAGGAAGTAAACCACCAGAGTAACAACAACGAAGGGATTATCAGATTAAAGTGAAATTAAGCATGCCTCATTAACACATTCTGTCTATAATTAATGCCAACTTTCAAAGCAGTAGCACTATCCTTTCAAAAGTTATTAGAGTTGAAAGTGAAGAGTGTGGACAAGTTTTTCAGAAATGAAAAAAGGATTCTAAAGACACACCTAATCACACTATTCCACCAAAAATGTTCGAGATAAACTGCTAAAAAAACACACTTTCCTGCCCGTTTTATTATATCAAATTTTAGCATTATGTAAAAGAAGACCCGCTCTTTCAGAAAATATGAAAAAGTCAAGTTCGGCTAGGTTGACCCATTTCACTTATTTTCAGTCCTCATGCAAAATCAGTGTGTGCGACTTTATGTTCGTTTTGAGGTGCACGGTAACATATACTGTAAAGGCATGACTTTTGCATAAAATAGAGACAGAAACTTAGAATGTACACGCAAATTTAGTTTGGAACACCGCTTGATAGTCAATCACCACATAGAATGCCAGCCGTATGTGAGAGGAAAAAAAGCGCGAGAAACGCTTTGATTGTAATGTGGGATTAGCGATTTATCGATCGGTTTTGGCGGCTTTGTTTGTTGAGCAGAACATGCGAAGTTGGCACGCCGTCGACTGAGTCGGACGTGCGAACGTGGCACATAAAGAGTTAAATAGCGTAAGATTTAGAAAATAAGACTTTTACACTGAGTAAAGTGATCTTTTCACATGAAAGAAACTATAACTCATAAAGTATTAATCAATAAAACTATACAAATACATAGCTTAAGTATCTTTAGATCATCCAAAGCATATTTTATCACAAAGACAAGCTTGAACAATGCAATGTTTAGACAACCTCTACCAATAAACCCATTACATAGTCATCTTTTGTAAATCTTGCATACACGTTATCTTGACTCACCCTTCTCATCTTGGTTGCTAATAAGTGACTCCTTGTCGCTGACGCCTACCACTCCTCCGTACTGGCTCCCACCATTCTCAAGTGATGCGTTCTTCTCGTTGTCGCCCTCTTTCCTGGCGGCGGGCGACACGCCAAACGCCTTCTCCGCCTTCTCGATGTCCTTCTTGAACTCGTCCAGGGAGTCGCGCCGCTCGTCCGGCTCATTGACGAGGGCGCCGTAGGACATGCCGCCGTCCTCGCGGTTCTTGTCAATGACGTGGGAGAGGAGGCTGTCCTTCTCCTTGCGGCTGGGGTCGCCGCCCACCCGGTCGAAGCTCATGGCCAGGGAGAAGTAGGCGTAGTCGATGCCGGCATAGGAGAGTAGGAAGGGCATGGTGACGATGGGGCCGAGGTAGTTCACCTGGCCGATGAAGATGAAGAGGATGGCGATGAAGCAGACGAGGAGTTGGGCGATGACCGGCTCCTTGTTGGGTCCTTTCTGTGGGGACAACCATCACACGAACATCTTAACTACTTGAGGACAAGCTGATTTTGCTATAACACACATTTCCCATAGACACCTGCCTGAGTATACACAGGACTTACTTTTCAACAGGCTACAGATATGCTTTAAATTTCACCCTTGCTCTCAACAAGACCAACCTTACAGGGCAGCTTGGAAAGTCCTTGTATTCCAATTTATGAAATTCTTCCGTCAAGATGTTTTCATTGCAACTGACTGACAAGTTGCCCGACATCGACGTAAATAAAACACTGATCAATTCAGTGCTTACTGTATTTACGTCGATGTAGGGCAATTTGTCAATCAGTTGCAAGTCCTTGTAGGTCTTCAACATCAACTTTAACAACTCACTGCAGATTATATCAAGCAACTACATTTCTACATGTAACATAACATTTGTATACTTGTTGAAGAAGTACATTTGCTCACATGATGTGATGAAACATTATCATTTCAAGGCTTACCAGTATATGGAGTAAATGAGATACTGATTCCAAACTCTCCTAAAATACATGACATTGTCACACACACACACACAAAAAAAAAACCTTTTATTCTGAATTCTACACTAGATGTGAATGAAAAAATATGCTTACTTTAAGAAATCAATATGACTTATTTCACTTATTCATACGTGTGATTACCTTTTGTATGAGCACACTATACATTTTGACATATTAAAAAAAAAATTAGAACAAGATATGTTTTGTACATTTATACTTTTTTCATTGAGAATAAAAATGAAAATCTAAATGAAATTAAAAATGAAATGTGTCTAACATGACCTCGGACACAGGTTGAGTGCTAACAACACACACACACACACACACACACACATGTACACACACACACACATCAAAAAAAAAAAGAAGAAGAAAATACTGGAAAGAGACTAACCCCATGGCCTAGAAATCTTATGATAGGAATAACATTCTCGTTGGCTATACACTGTAGGATCCTGGGGGCGCCGTAGAGACCCCCTAAACAGGATGACAGGGATGAGATGTAGAGACCTAGGAGCCACAAGAAGCCCGTCAGAGAAACCTGGAGGCAGAAAAGGTCAAAGGTCCTATGTAGGATCTGGATCTGAGGCTAGGGTAATACTGCTTTTTGCTTGCCTGAAATTTACTAGATGACATCAGGAACTTTGTTCAAGCTCTCACTATTGGTAAAGATTTAATGGTGGAATGTTACAGTCATAACTTTACCTCTTTCACTATCTAAAAGTCACAGCGACAGACACTGTATGATAATACTACAGATTTTTTTAGTTTGCTAAGAATTATAAAAATCTGTTTCCCCCATTTTACTGCCCTTGATAGTATACAAATGATGCACAGGATAGAGTGCGTTAGTGGAGGCGTTATGCATACTTGCATTCTCATACATCCTTGTAGTTCTATTGGATTTGACTGAAATGCAAATTTTATAACACTTTTTTCTAGATGTGGCTGCAATAATGTAAGGAATCAGGTAATCAGGTACTTATTCAATCATAAAATCAATTAACATAGACTATATATGCATCATTTGGAAAATAAATTGTACCCATGTTGGAGGAAAAAAAAAAATATAACTAATTGGGAAAGAAACTTTTTGAGAGGGTTTGTTAAAGTTGCCTCATTAACCTGGCTCTAAGACAGAAATAAAGATGTCTCACTTTAGGGCTTTTAGCAACAAAATTGTGCCACAAATACTTCACCTTAGAATTCAAATAGACACAGACCTGCTACTAGTATTTCTCAATCCCATATGAAGATCTGCACTACTGTAAACGAACTCCCCTAGGAACACAATATCACCTATTTCAGGTTGGAGACTTTCTGTGTCCCAGATTGGATGGGTGCACTCACCGTCTCGGCTATCATGTAGTCATTTTGTAGGTACCACCTGTCACAGGTTGCCCCCAGCAAGATGGCAAAAAGAAGGTAGAGGACTGTGGTCACTCCCAGGGCGGACAGCGTCCCCTCCGGAATGCTCTTGCGCGCATCCCGCAGGTCGCCGCTCATGTTGATGCCCGCCATCACCCCGGTGGCCGTGGGGAAGAAGACACCGAATACGGTGAAGAAGTTTTCCCCGGGCAGGTAGTCGGCGGCCGAGTTATTCTTGAAGACCGTCCGGTTGTAGCCCATGAAGCCGTCGTCTGTGGTGTGGAGTGAAGAGAAATTGAAAGGAAATTACTTAGGAATTTTGTGCTGACTTATTCTACTCTCGCATATTACTGGGTTATTCCTACCTTCCTCACTCTACACTTCTCATAAGCTAGAAATACTATGGATAGTTAAAATGTAAAGGTAAATGTAAGGCCGGCCTGCCTCAGATATATCAGGGAATCCCCGTAACAAATTGTACACAGCTTTTATCACTGATTGACAAAGGTATACTGTATATCTTTGAGGTATATGTAAGTACACACACAGCCAAAGAACCTCAGCTGGAGTCGAACATTAACGATGAGCATATTAGCATTTGCTGATGGCCAATTCTCTTCTAGCAAGCCTCTGCCAGTCATATTTTTCGAATGTACCCTGGTGGGCAGAGAATAAAGATAGATTCAATCTGGCCACCCTTCTCTCCCCATGCTACCATATTTTTTAACCCGTTGAGGAGGAGTCCTGAGACTACTCGGGTAGGTGTCTATGGGAAATGTGTGTTGTAGCAAAATCAGTCCGTCCTCAACGGGTTAAAGGGGCATTCCAGATGATTTTCATAATTTTACATCATGTAGTACATAAATCGACAGCTCCATGTATAGAATCGTGGAATCTTTTGTTGTCCTTGAGTAGAGAAACCAATTAACTGCAAATCTTAAACAAATTACACTGAACAGGGATGATGACATAGCAGCCTCACATATTTCAGAAATGTAGCAGTGTAATTCCGTTACAATATCGCCTGCTTTTAACAAGTTCACTTGTGAAGAATCTATGCATGCCTTATTCTTTTGTTCTGCTTCCTTGAGCCCAATTCATGCATTCTTATGGTGAGGCTGCCATGTCATCACCCTTGTACATTGCATTTGTTATAAATTTTGAAAACATTCTCAATCCTCATCCCAATCACTATCTAAATTCGGAAACTCCGTACTCAGTTTAACTAATTTAAAGTCGTTCAAATGTTAAAGTCTTAAAATCATCAGAAGGTCCCCTTTAAAGGACACGTCCACCTTCATATACATAAGGATTGAGAGGATGCAGCAATATTAGTAGAACACATCAGTGAAAGTTTGAGGAAAATTGGACAATCCGTTCAAAAGTTACGAATATTTTAAGTATCTGCGCAGTCACTGCTGGAAGAGAAGACTACTACAGTGTATGATGCCACATTTTACAACTATATAAGGAAAATAAAAAGAGAATTTCACAAAACTTGACTTTTTGAATAAAGTGCACATTTCTTCGACTTGCTACTGACGTATATTAAGGGTAATATTATTCCCCCTGCCTTCTAAAAGAGAGAAGTCGAGTGTTCTTTTGTTATGCGAGAAAAATGGAAATATGTTGAATTTTTTCTATTCTTTCTTTATATTGTTGTACTCATGTGACATCACAAGCTATAGTAGTCTTTTCATCCAGCCGTGACTGAGCAGAAACTTCAAAAATTCATTAATTTTGAACGGATTGTCCGATTTTGCTCAAACTCTCACTGATGTGTTCTACTAATATTGCTGCATTCACTCAACCCACATGTCTATGAAGGTGAACTTGTCCTTTAAGCTATCTGAAAGGAACCAAGGAATGTGAAGACCACCAACCTTTATCTGTGTGGGCCACAGTTCCCACCAGAAAGTCCAGTGTGGCCACACCCAGCACGGCCAGGAGAAGGAGCTGCATCTTAATGACCCACTTGACCCCTGCGATGTTGATGGCCAAGAGCAGGAGGATGACCGCTATGCCCACGCCTCTCACTGCCCAGGGGTTGGTCCAGTGAAACATCTCGGCCACCGATTCGCCAAAACCGGTGCAGTACAGAGCACATGCCACGGTCTGAGATACAATGTATATAAAGCAACGATGTTATAAGAATAGATGAGACAGCTGCATCAATGCTACAAATATTTTCAATTTCCATGGACTTTCACTCAAAAAAACCCCCCAAAATAAATGTACTGAACAAAATGTGCAAAATTTTGCTCGAACAAAAGTGTTGCAATGAAATCATTACAATACTCATTAGTTTTCCTCTTTTTTTAAAATACTTTAAGCATTCTCCTGTTTGAACATGTAAACAAAAACTGATCTTTCACCCTTATATTGAATGAAATGCTACACCATGCTCCTCTTGCAGATTTTCATTACAAATGAGTGTGAGTAATGTGTTAGTGCACACAAGTTCATTCTTTTTTACTCACACTGAAGAAAATAATCCATTATATGACCTAATGATACTTTTTTTTTCTTTTGTTAGAATATGGAGAAAATTGAAAAATAAAATAAAAAAATAAAAAATGTAATCAGCAGCAGCCTCAGAGAGAGAATGCCGTAGCCTCGGAATCAGAGATTTGATCGAGATTGAGGTGCTGCCACTCCATATTACAATTTGAAAGAGGAAATCCAATCAAAATGGAAATTACAAAATAAGATCTTTGTTTTGTGTGGTTTAACAACACAGTGACATTAGCCATTATCATTGTATAAAAGCAAATGAAATACATTTGAAAACCAAACAAATTGCCAAATGATACGCACACAGCTTCTTTTCTACATTTCCTTCTTAACTGATAACAAAGTGGGATCAAAAGAAAAAGAAAAAGAACATTCTCAGTACCCATATCTTTGAAACAAGCTGTGATATGATTTTATGCATCTAGAATGAACAACGGCAAAGAATTGATGCTACTTGTAGTAGCTACAGGATGTACACTCAAATTTGAAAAGGTATCTAATTGAATCGCAGCTGCTCCAGCCTTTCTCAACTTTGCTTGCATGTGTGTAACATGCTGGGAATCAGTGTCTTGGACAAGATTACAGAACACATCATATGCAGACCATGTAGAAAGAAGAAGAGGAAGAAGAAGAAAAAAGTGCACAAACAACTGCTAGACTCCGGCTATACAGGGTGGCCCAGAAAGAATGGAACACCTAAGATCTTTAATTGTAAAAGCAATATTGTTGCAAATATGTCATTATTTTGCATACTATTGGAAAGGCCATTCTTTTTCCAATAGAATGACATCAAGTTCTTTAATTTTGGTTAATGTATTATGATTTTATGACCATTTTTGTCAACCCTTGCAATTTTCAAAATGTAACCATTTTGCATTCTCAGAGATACCAAAACCAGCGAGAATTCGGCTTGCCATAGAACCAGTTGCGTTCACAATGTGTGGAATGTGGGGCGGACAGTGTGATTGTCACTGTCCGTTATCAATGTGAATAATGTGAATGTCATTGTTAATATCATTGTGAATGCTATTGGTTCTATGGCAAGCCGAATTCTCTCTGGTTTCAGTATCTCTGAGAGTGAAAAATGATCACATTTTGAAAATTGCAAGGGTTGACTAAAATGGTCATAAAATCATAATGCATCAACCAAAATTAAAGAACTTGGTGTCATTCTATTGGAAAAAGAATGGTCTTTCCAATAGTATGCAAAACAATGACATATTTGCAACAATATTGCTGAAATTAAAGATCTTAGGTGTTCCGTTCTTTTTGGACCACCCTGTATAGTAATGTACATTTTTTATGAGACCTAGATGATTTAATATGGGTAACAGCAAACAATTCAGATGTTCCATCTCCCAGACCCGCAGGGGTGGAAGACAAGGCACATACTGTCATTTCAGAAGATGTTCACAGTCACGCCTGACCTTTTGAAGAACTGAGTTCACATATATCGAGACAAATCCCTACAGAAGCAAAGTCTGAGCCATGGAGCGGCGGGGAAAATTACTCCAGCAGCTAGGAGACAGAGCTGTAATTGTTGTGCTGGATTACATCCCATTGGATGGAAATGCAATAACAGTGGCAAGTGGTGAAGGAATGAGAATGGAAAATGTGCACTGGACAGAAAAATAAAAAGGTGAATGCCTCACGTCCTGAAAATGAAGGCTGAGGGTGAAAAAAGTACTTTCCATTCAAGTCAAATGACACACGTATACAAAAAGAAAAAGGGAATAAATTGTAGAAAATGTTGGCACTTAAAAAAGCAATGAGATGGGGCAAGGTCAGTAACTTACAGCTCTCTGACAGGCTTGTACAAAAAGTGTTACACCAAAAACGAAATATCTAAAAAAGACACTGTTATATCTAGGGTCACTGTCCTTACCTGGCCAAAAGAATACAGAATGCCCAAAGTGGCCCCCATCCGGGCCCCCAGTACGTGGGACAGTAGGAAGTAGATGCCCCCGCTCTCCATTTTACATCGCTCGCAGACACCGATGGCCGCCAGGGAGGAGATCAGCGCCACGGTAACCGTCATGAGGATGATGAGAACCGAGAGGCCCACTCCAGCGTTGCCCTGGCAACAGATGATGACAAGTGTTAAAAGATCTATGATGAGAAACAATCACTACCAGACAGAGTTGAGTGCTTTTAATAATCCTTATCACCATCTCATCCATTCCACCTACAGAGGTAGTCCACAATCCCAGCCTTGGATGCAATGGAAGGACCATACAAGCCTCCAACTTGGGTGATGATATCATAATATATTCAACCTAATGCCTAGAAGACTACTCTTTAGCCTTAAACAGTATCAGTATCCATGGAAACAAACATTTGACAGTCTAAATTCAGTACTTAACATGATAAATCACATTATCACACTCAGCTACAGACGTATAATTACGTTACAACTTTCCTGTGTGATGTTTAGAATAAACCAACTAAATTCCTTGCATCACCAGCTTATTTCTGCAAATGTCATGGTACATTGTATTTCTATGCTCTCCTCATTCATCTGATCACACTGTTGCTGCTGTTAATACCTCAAACTTCCAAAAATAGGGATATCATGAATTGCATTTTGTCAAGAATAGTGTAAACCAGAAATTTTTGCATGCACATTATTTTTGTGAATTTTTCAAGGAGCCAAGAGTTGTGAAATCAAAATGCACCCATAGGGAAAGTTTTTGTCTACATTACAGTATAAATGCACTAAATGCCAGTGGCATTTGTGAGGATTTCATGCCGAGAATATTTTTGGTTTTGTGTACATGTAAGCTAATGATAGACTCTTTGCATGTACATAAATATGAACAGTGCTTCAGAGAACTCCTTATAAAAGTATCAGAAACACTTTTTACAGGAAGCACTACTTTATGTCCAGGTTACAGAAATCTGGAATAAAATCCATTTAGCCCTCATCCATGTTAACTTGATACACATGTACATTGTATGCTCGGAGGGCATCTACCCGTACTAGTATTCATACACAAAATCAATGTTATTACACTGTATTATGTATGCATGCACAGTAAAATACATTTATGTGTAGCAACATATGGATTGTACCTCTTGATATTTGAGCAAAATCAGGCAATTAAAACAAAAGCGATTACTATTTGAATGTGTGTTTAGTTATCTACAATGTATTATGGCTTTCCAAGAGCATACTGAATTAGTAGTCCAGTGTGGTTATGTTAAAATGAATGTTTGTTTAATTTCTACATATAATAAGCTTATGTATGGTTTGGTAGAAAGCAAAGAATATTAAACAATAATAGTGCTATATGTGACCGTGCATCACAAAACGAACAAAAAGTTGCACCCCTTGATTTACGTGAGGACTCAAAAAAGGTAAACCGGGTCAATCAAGTCAATATTAAGTTTTTCATATTTTCTGGAAGAACTATCCTTCTTCTACATTATTCTTAAGTTTGGGATCATAAAATGAATGGGAAAGTGGATTTTCTGCAATTTTTCTACAACCCTTTTTTGTCGAGTAGTGAGATCAGGTGTGTCTTAGAGGCCCCTTTTCATTTCTTGATTAGACCCTTTGCACGCTCTTCACTTTCAAGTCTGATAACTATGGAAGGGATAGCGCTACTGCTTTGAAAGTTAGCATTAATCATGGACAGAATGTGTTAATAGAGCATGCTCAATTTCATTTCAATCTGATAATCCCTTCATTGTTGTTACTCCAGTGGTTTACATCTTGTTTTTTGTCCCATTCATCACACAGCGAGCACGGTTTGGTAAAGATTAAACACTTGAATAGACAGATAGACCCTGTACTTCAGAGCCTCTTTTCTCGGTTCATACTTTTCCAGAGTGTGTGCTTTCTTTCCAATATTTAGATAGGTTAGGAGAGTCCATTTTAATTGAGCTATATATCATTTTAAAGCTTAGAGTCTGCTCTTTCAGAATCTGCCCTTAAATAAAAATCTGTGTCTGGTGACTTTTTGCTTGTTTTGTGATGCAGGGTCACATATACCATTTGTGGTTTTTATTAGGTCCACAACAATCATAACAGTTCCTGTACTCACTTAACCCCTTGAAGACGGACTGATTTTGCTACAACACGCATTTCCCATAGACACTTGCCCAAGTATACTCGGGACTCGTCCTCAATGGGTTATAAAGGTGTACGTGAAATATCTGTCATTTTGCATTTTCTTGTGGAGTGAATGCAAATGCTTCATATCAGTGAGTACATCAAAATATGTACATCGAAAAAAATTATCATTTGAGTTTTAATTAAGTTTGAAATCACTTTTTTTTTTCCGTCTTACGTGAACACGTCCGGATGGTGGAAAGGTCTGAATAAGAGATGGTCAGATACTAAACGAGGTTTGACTGATTTCACAGCCATGCCCACTCCGACGCATGCAATGTACTGTCTCACCAATACTTTGGCCATGAACTGCTCAAGGGACAGTATTCAAGTGCTACATTCATTCCCAGACGGTGTGCAACGTAGGGCACATCCACTACAACAATGTAGTTGTACAATGCATGTCATTCTAGTTTCTTTCCAGCAGTGTGTGTGCTTCAGCCTGCTAACTGCAACTCCCACACAAAACCTTGCGGAAGCAAATCTACATTAAAGTACCAGTATGTTATTTCATCGTTCGCGGTTCGAGTGGCTTGGCATGATTTCTGATGCAGTAGATTCATCCAGGCTCAAAAACAGGTGGTTTTATCTTACACACACTTGGAAACATAATCCCCAATCCCACACTCTATACTAACTTGCTGGCATGCAGTGATTTTATGTTTTCTCTTTTATCACAAACCAAAAAAAAAAAAAAAATAACAGAATGTACTGTATGGATGTACCTTGTGCTGAACTTTTAACCGGTCGAGGACGGTTTGCTTTTGCAATAACACACAAAATCACTACAAGGCTGCTTCCTCGTTAAAAAAGAAAAAAAAAATACACAAACTGAAGACATATAAATGCACAAACTACAGGACATGCAAATATCTGGGCACCATTTCATGAAAGATAAATCAGCCCTGACAAGTTATCAGTCTAGTACAATTTTAGTAAAATCTGTGGTTTTGATTCAGGGCAAGTCCAAGATAAGGTCCCCTCAGAAGGCAAAATTTCATCTGTGCTCAATATTGACATGTTTGGTATCATTTTGAAGCTTATGAGTTGAAGTTTTGATTTCCGTGGAGGAAAAAATGATGTTATGTAAATTTATGCAAATTTCAAGGGCTTCATTTGCATATATGTGAAACACAGCGTTACGTATGGGACATTTATAAAAATTCATATTAATTCAAAGGAAAGCAAATAATATTTGATTAATATGTGGACATAAGAAGTTCATCACATAGTTTAACTTGGTATGGAAATTTAGGGATTATGCAAATGATTATGCAAATTAGCTCGTGTCCTATCATGAGATGTCCCATACGTAACAAAATGAGGTCATTTTTTTAGGTTTTTTCTGAAATTGCTAAGGTTATTTTAATGCCCTTTTGAAAAGTTCTAATTTATTGTTTAGAGATATTAAATACCAGAGAAAAAAGAAAAAAAAGTAAAACAAATATTTTTTATTAGGCATTGAAATAATGTTACGTATGGGACAAATGCGTTACGTATGGGACATCGTCATACATATTGCATGTGAATGCATGTGTAGCTAGCTGGGAAGGTCTCTCAGTACACAAATGGTCAATCATCCTGAAGAAAGCATCCCAACATTGTACATAGTGTGTAGCTACTTTTTGACTTATAGAAACTTGAAACAATACATGAACTTGACTGAACAATTTTCAGAAAGGGGGAGGGGAAAATGGCAAAATACACAATGAAAAATCAGCATTAAAGGGATGGTATAGTTTTTTGTAGAAATGGGGATTCAGTTTTCAACATTTAAAGAGATGATTGGAAACCAATTATATGAAATACTTAAGAACATAAAATCCTAAGACTAGAGGAATTCAAAGTTTATGTGATGGAGATCCAATTTGAAATGGTTGTGATATCGTATAGAAAAAAAAAAAGTAAAATGATTTTTTTTTTTATTGCAAGTGATACACAAATTGTCCTTATTCAGTTTTCAGTAGTAGCCACAACAAAATTCATGGGTATACATACTGAGGTGTGACTCAAATCAATGACCTGACTGCTAGACAGACATCATATCTACTCGATCACTGGGGTTCCACGCAGCAGGTATTGCTTATTTATTAAACTTAATATTTCTTGTGTCAAGTTGTTTTTTATTGAAACTAAATGGCAAACTGCCCTTCATCAATGGAAGTAAACACTTTAAACTACCAGGTATTCAATTTTTCAGTAGTAACTATCCTGATAAAAATAGGGCATACATACTCAGGTTGGTCATAAAAAATATAGAATATGATTGAATGTGATTATGATGGTAAATATCTGGGGAATATTGTTCCCTTGTCAATATGGATCAGTATTTGAGTAATTTCAACTGATTCCACCTTAATAATTATGCAAAAATTTGTTAATGGGTATTTTGCAAAATTATTTTGCAAAATACTCATAAACATGCTTCTCCACACACTAAACGAATGGGGGACAAAGGGCATGCATACCCAGGTTGGTCAAAAAAATATAAGAATATGATTGAATATGATTATGATGGTGAATATTTGGGGAATATTGTTTCCTTGACAATCTGGATCAGTATTTGAGTAGTTTCAACTGATTCTACTTCAATAATTATGCAAAATACCCATAAACATGGTTCTTCACACACTAAATGAATGGGGGACAAACTGTCCCATACGTAACGGTCCCATACGTAACGCGTCATGTCTGTCTTTAATTAGAACCTGTAATTAGAGCTTTTTGCCTAATGACATGAAACTTACCTGTGATAATCTTGAGTGTTGTGACTTTCATCACAGTGAGTTACAAGTTATAGAATGATATACTTTCAGAGAGTTTTGAGGTTGAAAAAAATGTTCAAAAAAACAAAATTTTTCTGGTCCCATACGTAACGGCACATATTTTCTCTTCTAGAATATAATTGTCAAGGTCATTTTTTTCAATTTTTTACATGATAATACTTCTCGTAGATATCAATCACCATGATGAAGTTCAATATGATCAAAGGCCATTAACACTATTTTTCAGGTCATAAAAGTCTCTGAATGTCCCATACATAACGTGCGCGTTATCTTGGACTTGCCCTTCACTATAAAGAAGCTCTGGTTGCTGACTGTTACTATGGTAATTGTCAGAGAAGTACTGACAACTTGTCAGGGCTGTCAACTTTCATGAAATACTGTCCTGGTTATTTCACGTGTTGCAAATGTCCTAGATGTATTATTGTTGAATAATTCATGTGAATGATGACAGGATTTTGATTGTTTAATCTTGTATACACAACAAAGAGAATGCAAGGTATAAATTTATGTATCAAATATGAGGCATTACTTTAATACTGGTGGGTAATGCCCAAAGTGGATGAGGACTTTAAGATCTCAAGAAGGACAGGGATAAACAACTATTATACACCAGAAAATATGCTTTATACCTTGGTGAAAAAGACAAAAAAAAATATTCAAATGGAGTTACAATACAAATGATAATGTTCTCGTTTTAAGTATAAACATGCATAACTTTTGATTGACAAAAAAAAATATGTGATATTTCAACTGAATGAAATTCCTTTCCTTGGAAAGATTTGCAGGGGCGGATCCAGGAATTCTGTAAAGGGGGTGGGGGGGGGGGCGTGACTAATATTTCTGGTGCCACTTCCGGGTTTCATTTCATTTTTTTCTTTTTATTTCTTTTATTTTTAACGAAAAATAAAGGGGGGCGTGTGTGCCGGTTGCGCCCCCCTCTGGATCCACCACTGATTTGCATAGTTTATCATTAATATTATGTGTGCATAACTTTACAGTCAGCCTGTTTTAAATCAAGTACCAGCAGATGGTTAGGGGTCACTCACTGACCCATCTCTATTCTTGACCTCATTCCCTTTCATATGGCCATAAGGTCTGTCTGAGTGAGTCACCGTGATACAAATACCTGTGTGATATTGGCAGCTGTTAAATTGTCTCTTTTCATATTTTAATGAGGAATGGAGGGGAGGTGGGGATGGGGTAGTTAAGGAGGAAGGGGAGGGGAGGGGAGGGGAGGGAAAAGGAGAAGGGGAGGGGAAAGGGGAAGGGGAGGGGAGGGAAAGGGGGAAGGGAAGGGGAGGGGAGGGGAGGGGAGGGGAGGGGAGGGGAGGGAAAGGGGGAAGGGAGGGGAAAGTAGGAAGGGGAGGGGAGGGAGGGGAAGGAGAGGGGAAAAGGGGAAGGGGAGGGGAGGGGAGGAAAAGAAGGAAGGAGAGGGAAAATGGGGGAGGGGAGAGAAAGGGGGAAGGGGAGGGGAAAGGGGAAAAGGAGAAGGGGAGGGGAAAAGGGGAAAGGGGAAAAGGGGAACGGGAGGGGAGGGAAAGGGGGAAGGGGAAAGGGGGAAAGGGGAGGGGAGGAAAAGGGGGAAGGGGAGGGGAAAGGGGAAGGGGAAGGGAGAGAAAGGGGGAAGGGAGGGGAAAGTAGGAAGGGGAGGGGAGGGAGGGGAAGGAGAGGGGAAAAGGGGAAGGGGAGGGGAGGGGAGGAAAAGAAGGAAGGAGAGGGAAAATGGGGGAGGGGAGGGGAGAGAAAGGGGGAAGGGGAGGGGAAAGGGGAAAAGGAGAAGGGGAGGGGAAAAGGGGAAAGGGGAAAAGGGGAACGGGAGGGGAGGGAAAGGGGGAAGGGAAAGGGGGAAAGGGGAGGGGAGGAAAAGGGGGAAGGGGAGGGGAAAGGGGAAGGGGAAGGGAGAGAAAGGGGGAAGGGAGGGGAAAGTAGGAAGGGGAGGGGAGGGAGGGGAAGGAGAGGGGAAAAGGGGAAGGGGAGGGGAGGGGAGGAAAAGAAGGAAGGAGAGGGAAAATGGGGGAGGGGAGGGGAGAGAAAGGGGGAAGGGGAGGGGAAAGGGGGAGGGGAGGGACAGAGGGAAGGGGAGGAGAGGGGAGACTGGGGAGTGGAGAGTCAATCTTCTGGGTTGAATTTGGTGGAGATGATAGGATTCTGGTCATCCTTGAGTGATCACAGCAAGAGTCCGGAACCATCTCTAATGGCCTTAATGAAGGTGCTTTTGATGTCATCATTTCTGCAATTTTAAAATCTGAGGGGTTTAGTCTCCTTTGATAAATTATTTGCAGATAGGTATAAATGTATAAATCTTAAAGTCTAGATTTTTGCTTATCACAGAAGAAAAAGAATTCCAATGCAGTTCAAGAGCATGAATCATATAGCACTTAAAATTGCATTTATGATACAATAAAATCTAATAAAATGATACCATCCACCATTATCTAAATTTTCACACTACCAAAATTTCACTGGGACTGTACCAGTACTTTACAGTAGACTAGATACACAGTACCTTGCAACATTTTGAGCAGCCATTTATGACAGCATTTAACCCAATCCTTTGACACATACAAATTTGTATAGTCTGAGACACCTTTCAATGTACAAACAAATGTGGGTGTGAATTCTGCCCCAGCTGTTGCTTTTTCTACACGTGTACAAGTCTTCCTTGTACATCTGCAGTGCACAAGGGTACTAATAGTAGATTCCTGTTTTGGTAATTGCATTTTTTACCTGCAACAGCAAAATTATACCATTGTACCTTAACCTACATTTGTATACAATGACATATGCTGTCCTATTAAATCATCAATATTTTACTATCAAGAACCGCTTTTACAGTATTCACAAATGAAAGTGGAAAAGAAAAAAAAAACAACAAACAAACAAACTGAAGTGTTTACTATCAATATTAAAGCTATTACTATGAAATAGCCCAATAATGGCTATTCCCATCAATAGTTTCTATGGTACAGTGTACTTCGTTTCATGAGGAAATCAATTCAGAACATTTCTTTGTTTCTTTTTCCATGCGACTATTGTGAATCTAACTTGTAATTTTATGAATGTAGTAATACTTGATTGCCATAGCATAAGATATGTTATATGCTTACGGGATTTTTTTTTCTCGATAACTAGCAAACATCGAGAATGACACTGTACAGCATGTGATGGACATCTCCAACACGTACAGTGTATCCAATCCACTGTGCTCATTAACACAGGAACATACACACTGTACTGTAACTTTAAATTCCTCACAAACCTCAAAACCTGTGCGTATTTTTAAAACTCTCATACAAGTAATATGCTTGAATGGCAAGGGTGCAATAATTACACGAGTATTGATCTATGCAGTAATATACATTACTGTGACTGTGAGTGTCAGATTTTGATCATCAGCCATGTAGCATAATGTTAGTTAACACAATATTGCATATTAAAGATGAATTAGGTAGCATGCATGCTGTATGGTGTATAGTGTATTTGAATGAGTCAACTATTAAAAGTTTTGATGTACATATGTGTTATGTTCAGCCTCAAGTTTCCCACGCTACATGTATATTAGTAAACCGAGCAACCTCTGCCACTGAATATTCTTGTAAATAGTGGATGAATTTAAACGGGGTTAATTAATGTTGTTAGGCTTTTGGGATCCTTTTCCCATCATTTCACTCCAGTTGTTATCATCCAATCTTACATTGTAAATGTGATCAGGAAAACAAATCAGCAATTTGTGCTGGAAAAATGTAACTTACATTTTCATAAACACTATATTTTCATATCTTCCATAGACAGTTGGGATGCAATGCCTTTGATATTAAATTCATACAGTATAGTAAATGATTACTTGCATTCCTCTATGAATGGGCAATGTTGTATTCTTGAAGCACACACAGAAAATAGGAAATTAAACAATTATGGGGATACCTGACCTGGCAAAGGACCTCCCTAAAGAGAAAAAAAAATCTCTCAAGAGGGGTGCAGAGAAGTTATACAATTTCTTGGACAGTCCTTTGCTTCAATCTTAAAGTAAATCATATTCATTGGGCATCTGACTATGAGATCAAAAATGCTCAGATTTTCATCTTTTAATCTAAACAATGCATCACAATGATACAAAAACCTACAATACCTTTGTTCCACACCAGTACGGAGGGTTTAGTACAAAAATCATGTTTTTTCTCTGTTATCTTCAGTTGTTGGGGTCCCGCATTTACAACAGATCCACAGTATGAATTGATGTAATTGAGACTAGTATTTCTTGGTGATCATGTGTTCTAAACAGACCTGTTTAAAGTCTCCTCAAGAACATTAAAATGATAAACGCTGGATATCACATTTTATATCTACATTCACTGTACAAAAGATGTTTAACAGTGGGCAGTCAATGTAGCTCACTGGATACTTTGGTTTATAGAAAGTACATTAAATAAATTTGGATAATGAAAGTATTGGATGATTCATCGCTGTGCAACAAGAAAATAAAAAAACTATCCTGCTTTCAAGTTCTGAAGACAATGAATGCAACATCTGTCTTTTTTATATCCATGTACATCTTTACTCAGTGATGAAGGTGTGTGGATAATAGCTCCTGTTAGTGTTTGTTAGTGCTCCAATTGCTAGATGCAAATACTTTTTATACCGCACCCAAAAGTCATGCGATTATGATAATCGTGTAGTCTACCATTCCAAACACCTGCATTAGGCGTTGATTTCCGTTGTTATCCAATGGAGAATTCAGGGTTAGGTGAATAGCTTGCCAAAAGCATGTGGGAAGCAAGCAAAAGCATTTTAAAATAGTATGAGGCTTTTGCTACAGTACATACTCCTGGAAATCTTCTGGCATGCTGGCTGCAATCTCGATACATACCATGGACCGTTCTCTGTACGCTCGTCTGATGGCAACTAATTACTGTCTCTCGCAACCAATTCGCATCTCAATTGCAAATTCATCTGTGTGAAGGATAGTCAAGTGATGTATCGCGTGCAATGAAATAAATTTCAATGGAGCGGCAATTTTCGTTTGAGTATCGGAAATCCACATTGCGATGTCATTTCATTACACTGCATTTAGGGAACCAATTGCACACACACAAAAAAAAAAACACCAACAACAACAACATTTAAGCATATCCAGAAACTGTCGGTCAATTTATCTATCAAAATCTCCAGCTAGCATAATTTAGGCAATTTTTGCCATTATGCCATTCACAATCACTCACACCAAACTTTCCTCAATTACATGATAGAATACAGACTAACTATAGAAATGAGGTTTTGTCATTTTATTCCATTAATCCCTTGTGCAACTCTGAGGTGTTCAGACTGAGGTATCATGACGTTTGCTGCAAAGTGATGCGACATTGAAATATTAGAAAGGTTTCTGTATATTTACAGGGTCAAGATTTTATTCCTGTGTGTCACTGTTCATGCACAAAACAATATAGATATGTTGGCAATGATAACACAGTATGTTGAGATGGTTCAATCAGTCTTTTAAATGTCACTCTGTTGCATTGTACAGTCAAACATCATGATCTCAGTGTTCTTCTGGTAGAAAAAAAAAAGAATAATTAACCAGGAATGGCAGTCAGATGTGTACTTATATGCAGGTAATGGTAATACACTGGAATACATGATGATGCATAGCATCTTTGACGTAGAATGCACACAAAATTTGGTGCAATGTATGAATGTTGTAGATTGCCTCACTTTAAATACTCAGCTGGTGCTGCAGATTCTCCGAGCCAGGTTGCACTATTCTCAACTGGAAATAGACAAATTGACAGATAAAAACCCAGCTTTAGGACCTTCTGTCACTTCAGTAGTCTATTCTTTTAAAATTGTTACTCTGATCCCTATCATGTGTCATGTCCTATTTCCTTTATGAATTTCCCCCTCCATTTCTTTTCTTTGTTTTGTTTTGCTTTGTTTGTTTGAACATTTGTTTGTTTTTTAAAGGACAAGTTCACCTTCATAAACATAAGGATTGAGAAAATGCAACACTATTAGTAGAACACATCAGTGAAAGTTTGAGGAAAATTGCACAATCGATGCAAAAGTTATGAATTTTTTAAATTTTTGTGTTGGAACCGCTGGATGAGGAGACTACTACAGCTTGTGAGTCATATGCGTACAACAGTATAAAGAAAATGTAAAAGAAAATTCAACATATTTTCACTTTTTTGGCATAATAAAAGTGCACTTGACTTGCCTCTTTCTAAAGGCAGGGGGAATAATATTACCAATAACATTTGTCGGTAACGAGTCAGGGGAATGTGTACTTTTTTCAAAAGATGGAATTTTGTGAAATTCTCTTTATATTTTCCTTATATTGTTGTACGCATGTGACATCTAAGTTATTCATACACTGCAGTAGTCTTCTCATCCAGCGGTTACTGCACAAAAACTTCAAAAATTCATAACTTTTGAACGGATTGTCTGATTTTCCTCAAACTTTCAATGATGTGTTCTACTAATATTGCTACATTCTCTCAATCCTTATGTTTATGAAGGTGAACTTGTCCTTTAAAGACAAAACCACCCTTTGATAATGACTCATGTGTCCTTACCACCATCCATCCTGTTCGGAGAAATATGACCACACCAAAGATGTTAATCATACAGGAGGTGAACACCCCATCCCAGGTACCGAAGAGGACCGGTTCCCTCACAAAGAAGTTGGCCTTCCACCATGGCGTCTGGCTGTGGCTGCTCTGCCCCGCCTACAAATGAGGAGAAGAAAAAAAACAAGAAAAAAAAAAGAAAAGAAATGATTAACTACAGATCTTGACAAAATTTAACAACTGGTGTACCTTTACTGTGTCACAATTCAAAAATCAGCGGTAGATGTGAAACAAGGACAAACATAATGTCATCAAAAACAAAAGAATACTGACAAAAGGAACAATAACAGCCATCAAAGCCATTACAGAGCTCTATTAAAAACAAAATGATTGCAGTTTTAGGTACTAAAGAACAAGTACTGACAACATCTTTGCTTTTGTCATATAGATTTGACAATATTGTTTAAGACTAATATAATTTTGTAGCATTTTTTTTACTGATTATAATAACATATTTGGGATGGTCGACCCCCCAAAAAACTAGAAATATCACTTAAGGTGATTAATACCCCCGCCCCGTGACGACAGTCTTACCCAAGGAATGATCTTTCCTTGATCTTCTGCCATTTAAATGCCGTTACCATGGCAACGCAGCTTCCGACACGTCCGAAAAATATGTCTTGCACATCTTCCCACCAAGACTATTGTGTGTGCCACATTTCATAAGCTTTTGTCAAAAACTGAGGAAGTAGTTCAATCCACAAGATCTTTCCTTGATCTTCCGCCATTAATATGCCGTTACCATGGCAACGCAGCTTCCGACACGTCCAAAAAATGTGTCTTGCACATCTTCCCACCAAGACCAATGTGTGTGCCACATTTCATGAGCTTCAGTCGAATACAGAGGAAGTAGTTCAATCCGCAAGATCTTTCCTTGATCTTCTGCCATTTATATGCCGTTACCATGGCAACGCAGCTTCCGACACGTCCGAAAAATATGTCTTCCACATCTTCCCACCAAGATCAAGGTGTGTGCCACATTTCATAAGCTTTGGTCAAAAAACTGAGGAAGTAGTTAAATCCGCAAGATCTTTCCTTGATCTTCTGCCATTAATATGCCGTTACCATGGCAACGTACTTTCGGGTACTGTCAAAAAATGCGTCTTGCACATCTACAACCAAAGGCACACATCTGTACCAAGTTTCATGGAAATTGGGCAAAAACTGAGGAAGTAGTTTGCAACACAAAATTTTCCATCATTTTGGCTCATAATATGTGAGCTGTTACCATGGCAACATACTTTTTGTCACTGTCAAGAAATGTGTCATGCTGACCTATATCCTAAGACAAACATTCAATATGAATTCCATGAGAATTGGAAGAACACTGATGAAGCAGTTTTGCCATGAAGCATTTTGCCCTATATTTTACCAATAACATGCCGTTACCATGGCAACGCACTTTTTGCCACTGCAGAAATATGTGTCTTGCACATTAACATATTCAGATGAACATCTGTACCTAATTTCATAAAAATTGATCAAAAACTGTGGGACGAGTTCGCGACGCAAGATTTGTACCCATTTTTGCCCATAATATGCCGTTACCATGGCAACGTACTTTTGGGTACTGTCAAAAAATACGTCTTGCACATCTACAACCCAAGGCACACATCTGTGCCAAGTTTTATCGGAATCGGTTGAAAACTGAGGAAGTAGTTCGCGACGCAAGATTTGCAACGGACCGACCGCCCGACCGCCCGACCGACCGCCCGACCGACCGCCCGACCGCCGACCGTCCGCTGATTCCTATATACCCCCTTCAAACTTCGTTTGGCGGGGGTATAAAAAAGAGAGATAATCAGACATAATAGTCTTATTCGTGAAAATGATTCCTTTTATAATTCAAAAATTTTGCAGTACACAGGAAGGATCAGATTGTAGCAAGGTATAACCTGCAGAGAGTAGGTCTAATGTAAAACTACAATGTATTGATCCTATACAATGCATAGTCCCAGTGTACTTCAAGTATTTCCCTAAAATACTGAGTGTGTTTTAAGAGAGCAAGATGTTGCTTTAGATCATGTTTTCACTTTAAAGCTTGTACAAGTGTAGTCTGCGCATTACACTACACTGATTTTATTAAAGCTCTGATCAATCTTTTAATACCGCATAAAATCCATTGTTCCATGTACATTTGTACGAAAGCAAAATTGAAAGGTGCTGATGTGTTGTTGTTGCTGTTTTTGTTGTTGTTGTTGTTGTGTTTTTTTTTAAATCATTATTATTGTTATTGTTCTTGTTTTGCTGTGCTTAGCAATATTAACTAGACACAAGGATAGCATACTATACATACATGTACCAGAGAGACAGGGGTACAGTTTTATGTATTAAAATGCATACAGGTCTGTACAGTGTATATTATCTGCTACCACGAACCACACAGCTACAAGTGTACTACACAGTGTAGAGATCACAGAATGCTTGGCACACTCAACAGTGAAGTGGACGGTAAAAGGCTATTCCTGCACTTTGAGTGCTTCCGTATTTGGCAATATACAGATTATTCCTCGGCTGTCAGCCAAGTCCAAAGCAGAAAGCATTTCCAGTGAAAATTCTTTGAGTGGTTTGGGATTTTCATAAAGCAGTCCCAAGTACACAGTTGTATGTGCATGTACTATACTGTACTTGGGCAGGTGTCTATGGAAAATGCGTGACTAGAGCAAAACCAGTTCGTCCTCAACAGGTTAATATATTCGGAAACCATAAAAACCTGCTAAAAACTTTGCTATGTGCACAGCTCATGTTGTTCCCAATATCCAATAAACTGAGATTTAATACAAGTGCACTTCCCGATATTTTTAACGGTAATGCCTATAGCCTGAACAATACACAGCATTCAACATCATGCAAAATGTACATGTGTATATACTTTAATTTGCAGATTATAATGGATTGGGTGCCATTTTGTGCATGGTATGTTGTATTAAACAGCCTTTTCTATCATTTGTTTCTGAAGACAACTGCAGAAATACAAGTACACTGTACAGTGTGATTTTGTATGGGAAAAACAGTTTTCCAGATTTTTAAATCTCCTAGCTTGGTGATTCCTGGTTCCTGAAATCAGACCCTGGAGCAATTCACACTATGCTTTGAAAATCAAAAATTTTTGTAACACATTCTTTCTTTTCTTTTTCAAAACAAATTGATGCAATATACTTTTGGGAATGCACATTACAAAGTGGATAAAATACTGTAACGGTGGAAATTTTCGCGGTGTTGAAATTTTCGTGCATTTCGCGCAACCAGAAGCTAGCGCGAAAATAAAAACACGCGAATATTTTTGAGTGCCATATGTTCCAGTGCTTGATGTCTTGATTCCGCGGAATTAAAAACACGCGAAAGTCTTCTTACACGGCCAAGCGCGAAAAATTAGTCGCACGAAAATATCCACTTTTACAGTAGAACTTGTAAAGTAGGCAGAGCTCTGCTTGCTTTAAGTACATAATTTGGCTGAGGGATTGTATATATTCCAACTAGTATCAGGAATCTGAATATTTTGCAATGTTTTTATTTTTGAACATTTTGCAAGTCTGGTGCTATTTGTGAATTTAGAAACACACAAAAATATTAACTCTGAATGATCCTAACATGAAAGTGACATGCATTATAATGCTTCATTTCTCCATTGTAGTAATTTCTCCACTCAGCATTCAGCTGTACTACAAAACTGAAAATTTAACCAATCCCCAAATCGTCAGGAAGTCCTGATTTGCGAAAAATTAGACTCACTATTCATGGTGTAATGATGTACCATTTGTACAAGTGTATGTTTATTCATTCAAAGATTTGGAGCTTTGCCCAAATTGTCACAAAATATTAACAACATTTGAATACACCATCCCCTCCAAAAAATAAATAAATAAATAAATACTAACAACCCATACAGCATATCTGCTTTATTATTATTTGTGTACTTTGCACACAGAAATTTCACACATTAGCATTCTTTCTTAAAAATCTACCATTTTATGGCACTTGAATGGTACAACACACAGTAAAATTGTGTCCACTATCAATACTGTACCTGTCAAACGTTTACAACAGACCTAGTTTTAGGTTTATAAAGCACACCTCTTGTGCAATGTGCACAACACAGTAAATGACAGTGTAGGAAATATTCACGACGGCCTGGAGGTAATCTGCACCGGATCAATGAAATCAATCTGTGGCATTGTAAGGCATGTAGGCTGCTCCTCAACACTGGATAAAGCCTCACTTTGTAGGTCGGTGATGTACAGTGTATACACTACTTCTCCACTTTGTCACAAACACTGCCGTCCAACAGCTGTGGACACAGAGTGTATAAATTGTATCGGTCTGTACCTACAATTTGTACACATGATATAGAATTGGTACCGTAAACCGGGGTGGCTTTGGACAAATTTGAATCATTTCTATTGATATCTTCATTAAGAACAAAGGAATTCTGGGGTTAATGTGGGGGTTAACAAGTACTAATAAAGAGGATATCATGCCATGTAGAGACTTCTTCAGTTTATTCTATTTCATGTTAATTTTTTTTGGTTAAAGTTTGTCCAAAGTGCCCCCGGGGTTCGGGGCAACTTTGGACAACCATATAAACCTTGTCAATATACCCTACAGGATTGTTGTTTGTCCAAGGATTAACTCTCTAAGGGGGGAGTTTAGACTACTAACAAGTTTTTTTTTAAGTTTTAACAACTCTAACATGTATAAATGTATCATAACAAGTTTTTGAAAAAGTTTTAACAACTCGAACATGTTGAAATGTTTCATAACAACCAGCAAGTATACAAAATACACATGAATGATTTATACATTGTGCACGGTAGTTTTTACAAGCAAAATTCTGCAGTAATGAACATGTGAAGAATTTAACTTTAAAGAGGCATTCACAGATATTTGGTTGCACAATTTTTTCAAGATACTAGTAATAGAATTACTGGTACCCCTACATTTGAAAATCTGAATTTTCAATAGACCTAAATAGTCATAATAGTTTAGAACAAAAATGAAAAAAAAAATGCTACTTAAACAAGGCACTGCATGAATTTTCTTGCAGATTAGGAAAGTCAGCAAGTTTGATCACATGGATAAGTGAGGTATTGTACATGTACTATCACTGAGTTGTCCAATTCTACAGATGTTAATTTACTATTCAAATGGGTCATAAATCACTTTCAAGTCATTTTAAAGAATAATTTGGGGTTTTACCCCAAGAAATGCATGTACAGTGTACGCATGAGGTTGGCCAGATTAAAGTACCGGAGTATGTAGTTCTACAAGATGATTTTGTAATTTCCTTTGAATGTTGTTCATTGTAACTTTAGGTCAATTTGAAATGTTTGCAAAATAACACATTTTTATATTTAAAAAAAAAATGCATTTGGAAAGAAAGAACAAGATCGTGTCTTCTGGAAACACAAGGCTTTTCTTGGCCCTATAGTTATCACAAAAGTTAAACCAATGTCTATTGGAAATACAAGGTTTTCTTGGCCCTAGGAATCACAAAAGTACAACCAACTACAGGAAATATTTGCTTAAATTCTTGGACCTAGGTTCACAAAATGAAAACAAATGTCCACTGGAAATCTTGTGTGCCGATTGTTCAGTCTGTAATACACAAAGTCCCTCTTTTAACGTTAAATTCTGCACATGCTTTCCTGATCGACATTCCATTTTTGCAAGCTTTCACAGCATCTTTCATGCTTTCTTCTTGAAAATTTCTATAGTCTCTTGACCCAGACCGTCTTTTATATGATCTCCCCATCCTAACTTATTATCTCATCTGTAAAAGAAAGAAAAAAACATTGCGCAGCCGTCGAATATTTGGTACTTCTTTGGTGTCCAAAGTCACCCCGTAAGTGACCCCAAATCCAGGGGTGAAATTGGACATGACCTTTTTTTAAATTTGTAAGGATGGTCAGGTATCCTGAGTATACAGGTGGGTTCATGACCACTTCATGTTCACTATCCAACAAATAGGTTTGAGCTTCCATACTTCTGTATTCCTAGAGTACCAAAAGTTTGACGGCCACAAAATTCAAGCATTCCATGGACCCTGCAAAGAAAAGCCCCCAAAACATATAAGGTAATGCAATATACAAGAGAAGAGCAGTCATTCAAATATTCACATATATCCGTCTTTCATAACCTACAAAAATATTTTCAGAAAAACCAACAGCAAAAAAAATGTAAGTGAAACAATCTTTTTTTTCTGAACTGTCCAAAGTCACCCGCCTGTCCAATGTCCCCCCAGTTTACGGTACTATTTTGTGTTGCGTACCGTATTGTTTTGGATGCATGCACATTAAATTGTATTAAATGATACACTTGTACATTTTATGTACAGCTGTGCAGTGTATTTTTATAGTATGTGTAAAGTTTAATAGTATGGACACTGTCCAGTATGAATACTGTAGTAAAAAGTGGATATTTTCATGCGACTAATTTTTCGCGCTTTGCCTGGTGAGAAGAGTTTCACATGTTTTTAATCCCAAGGAATCAAGACACCAAGTACACGAACATACGGCAAGCAAAAATATTTGCGTGCTTTTACAAAATGTATATTCGCGCTGGCTTCTGGTTGCGCGAAATGCGCGAAAAATTTCAACACCGCGAAAATGTCAACTTTTACAGTACTGTAAAATGAGGAACATTCGCATGCATTTTAATTTCGCAAATTTCACGAGAGCCACGATTCGTGAAATTAAAGTGCATGCAAAGGCTCTTGTTTACAGTACTGTACATTGTAAGCATTGAATGCCTGAGGCAAAAATTTTGTGCTGTGAAAAAGGCTGTCAGCTCCAATTCGCGAAAATTTCATGCGCTATTAAAAATATCATGTTTTACAGTACTGCCAATGTTGTACATTATACACTGCATTGTGTAAAGATCTACTTTGTAACATGGCATTTCGAAAAACCTTTTAGTCACCGAAGGTTGTGTTAAATTTACACCTTCTACACAAGTTTGTTCCCTTACCAATCACATCACATACACTAGTGTAAACCTTGACTTTATGTTGTACGTACAGCTGTAGATAGCGATAAGGTTTATAATGAGGTGAATAATGAAATGGAAATGACCTTCACATTCTTTTTTCAACATAAAAAACATATAGACAGTACATGTACAACATAGGCCCTACCGTAAAAGCACATATTTCATGAAGTCTGTCAACCAAGAGCTGGAAATTTGCACATGTACGTATATATGTCGACATATGTCGTACACTATGTACGCAGTATCATAGGACCAAGTGGAAAGGAGCACAATTTGTATGATGTCATACACTGTAATTGTACCAAGTTGTATTCTGTGAAGAACACAACAACACTTCACCGGAATTCTGGGATGTGCTACATGTAGCTACTGTAGCATGGATAATGCAGGGTGGTACAACATCCACTTTGTTTTTGTGCATTGTACACGCACGATGTACTGTAATTTAAAGATAATAAAAAGTTTTGGTACCTCAAAAGTGTCCTTGAATTTCCTTGTCTTAGTTCGTGTTTCAGGTTAAAGTACCTTTCATAAAACACTGTGAGACTTACTCGCCCCAAAGTGCTCTCATGTCTTAGTAATCATGCAATTACTGTAGTAACTGCGACCAGCAGCCCCATACGCATAGTGACCAGCAGTCCCATACGCATAGCGTAATCGGGCTTCGCATTGTAGCATTCAGGATCATGACAGATTTAGTATCGCAGGGTAAATGTCAACTTAAAATCCCATAAATTCTTCAATTTAAAGACTTACCAATTAAGGTGAAGTATTGAAAACAGGCTTTGGGCAACGTTTGGTTCTGCCTATAGTCCCTTTCTGTTCGAATTGATAACTGAATGTGACTCGGTCGAGAGGACCTTAGGAGAGCTACATTACAGTACACTGAATACTACAGCCAGTGCATGCGAACACATCACATGCGCACAAATTTCAAATCCATGAACGGATAAGATGTTTGTGTGCGCATGCGCTGGCCATAGTATTCAGTGTATGTAGCTCTCCCAAGGTCCTCTCGACCGAGTCACATTCAGTCATCAATTCGAACAGAAAGGGACTATTGGTCGAACCAAACGTTGTTCGAAGCCTGTTTTCAATACTTCACCTTAATTGGTAAGTCTTCAAATCGAAGAAATTTTTGGATTTTAAGTTGACATTTACCCGCGATACAAATTCTGTCATGATCCTGAATGCTACAATGTGAAGCCCCATTACGCTATGCGTATGGGGCTGCTGGTCGCAGTTAGCTATGCGTACAATGGGCTGCACGCTGCTGGTCGCAGTCAGTGGTTTCGTACAATATTTATCGACGCCGTACAGCGACGGCTCTGGTACGAAACCATTATTGCATGATTACTAAGACATGAGAGCACTTTGGGGCGAGTAATTCTCACAGACAACGTACTTTAACCTGAAACACGTACCAAGACAAGGAAATTCAGGGAAGCTTTTGAGGTACCAAAACTTTTTATTATCTTTTAAAAAAAAAAGTACAGTGTGTGTATGCTTGCCTACAGGGTACAATTTAAAACTTTTTATGGGCCTAAATTGTGTACGGTAATATCTACAGTGTATGCATCTACTGGACAGTTGCCTGGCACTAGAAATGCAAGCCATGAATTTTGACATTGTACAAGTACATTGGCTTGTACTGTACACTGTACATAATTACACTTAAATGTACAATACACTGTGAATGTGCGTATGATGCTTGCAAGCATTACTATTTGAGCCTTTTTCGAGCAGAGGGAAATTCTTTGGTAACACACAGTACACTCAAACATACTGTATGTTCTTTACTGCTCTGTGAGTAATCCCACTGTAGCATGTTCATTATTGTACTACATGTTGTACATTGTTACTGTACAGTACATTGTACGTGTACAACTGTACATTGCACTATACAATGTATCCCTCTGACAGTACCAGGTAGCGACACAGAGGATAGTGACAGCTGTTCAATATTGCACGGACAGTGCACTGTTTTGTGAAGGTGATATCACCTCACTCTAATCAAAGCATAGATCTACAAAGGTTGTACACAGGGTATTACTGTTTACCCACATGGGCATTACAAAATTAAACACACTATCCTGTATCAGCTAAAACTGTGTAAAAAAAAAACACACACACAACAACTCCACCTTGCAAATGACATAACAATAATTTGTTTAAAGTTCACAATTTTGCACTCAGGTGTTTATTGTCCTTTTTAATGAGAAAATAATTTCTGCCAATTTCTATTATTTCTACAATTTGTACCTCAGGGAAAAATAATGTTTGTCAGTCAGAGGTTAAATTTGGATGGCTTCACTGTTGGAATCTTATGGAAATGAAACAAAAATATGTACATGCACATATTACCTTCACTTTTAAAAGCCAAAGCGTAATTTGCACATTGCATGATAAACATGCATCATACAAACTGTATCATTTTGCCACATGGCTTTTATACTTTTAATTAGTCTTTTAAAAACTCTGCCTGCTTGAAGACATGTGACAACGACATGAGAAAGATTGACAGCCTCCAGAACAAAGAAGGATAATGAGAGCTAAAAAGGCAAGTAGATTGAAAATAGGGAGAGAGAAAATACAGAGAGAGAAAGAGTGAGGGGAAGACAGGTACATTGTGCTATTAAAGGAGGGGGTGTTGATCAGGGCTGTGATGATAATTATCCAGTGTGAAGGAGACCTTGGAATATCCTTAACAGCAGAGAAGGAATGGTCAACTCATGAAAGCTGAGTATGTACACACCCGTGATGATTTTTTTTTTTATATAATTTTTCACTTTATCTAATATTTTCCACATAATGATAAAAAGCATTTAAAAAAATACAGGAACTTTACGCACACACTAGAACATTGGAACAACACTGGAAAAAATGGTCAACTTACAACAATTTCACAACAGACAAACACAACATAAAAGCAGTTATTTCAGTTTGTGGGGGGGGGGGGGGGAATCAACATAGACCATTTCTTTCTATGGCTGATCCCGAATATTCAGCAAAAAAAAAAAATAGTTGATTTTATGCAATGTGATACACACAAGAAAACTATACTACAGAAAGCACACAATACAAGGATGAGAAGGCAAGAGTCATCAAAGTGTGGTGCTCATTATACGCTGAATAAAACTTGAAATTTACAGCATGAACAGGAAAGAATTTGTAAGTTCTTTTAAATATTGAAAGCCTATTGGACAACTTTATTACAGTTGGCAAATCATTCCATAGAACAGGTCCCGTA
The DNA here is from genome assembly GCF_040938485.1 of Diadema antillarum. Taxonomy (NCBI): domain Eukaryota; kingdom Metazoa; phylum Echinodermata; class Echinoidea; order Diadematoida; family Diadematidae; genus Diadema; species Diadema antillarum. The sequence continues at coordinate 204,284 of NW_027272855.1, forward strand.
CATTTGAAAGTGTATGCAGTATCTAAAATTTGGGATAATATACAATCTATTCATCTGTCTAGTATTGTAATTATTCTTATTTTGGATGAAGGAAGTATCAAGAAACCTTGGCAAAATGTAGTTCATATGTGTACATGGCTACTGTACTACTGACCAATTCAATGCTGGTTTGCGTCAATGTAGGGCAATTTAATCATTTGCAATGAAAACATCTCGACGGAAGAATTTCACGAATTGGAATGATTATGCAGTACCCGCTGCATGATGTCAGGATTAGAACTAAACACTTGCTGTTGGGCAGAAGCTCGGTGGTCTAGTGGAGATGACGCCTGTCTGGAGATCAGGAGGTCCTTCTCGACGTACATACAATGTACATATGTACACTGTAGGTTCGAATCCTGCTCGAGTATGTACGCCCAAGATTTTTTACCATCGCTACTACTGTACTACAAATAAAAACACTGATCAATTCAGTGCTTGTTTACATCAATGTAGGGCAATTTGTTAATCATTTGTAATGAAAGCTGCTCAGCGAGTCTGAAACAAGAAAAGCACGGATTTCCCTCCCTCCCCCTCCCCCCCCCCTTCCCGTCCCCTCCCCTTTCCTCCCAAACAAGAAACCATACAAATTTGTTTCACCCTCAAAGGCTAGACAGTGAACGGGATAGAAGCATGCATGTGGAGTTCTCCCAATGAGATGCCTCAAAGTTGTCCTGGATTGCATCAAGCGACAACACCATTACAGACAAGTGGAGTAGAAAGAGCACCTTGCAAATTTTTTACGGCAGGAAATTGCATCTGCCCGAGCATTGATCTGATCTTTGATTCAGGCCTCAAGAAGCATGGCTCTGCGACAAAAGCTCTGGCGGCACACATCGTATCGTAGCCTGGGAAAAATCTTTCTCACACCACTCTTCAAATAGGTCCTACACTACTCTGCAGATTTTTGCTGCCATGTACATTGTACATGGAGTTCTATAAAAAAATATCTTGCTCCATTCTGGGGATTATATTTTTGTTGTTCTAGGTAGCAACTAAATTCTCAATAATCTACAGTACCATTGCCAGATTGAACATGAATAGTATTATGTACTCAAAACCGTGAGTCTGATTTGAGTAGCATGCAATGTAATGAATGAAAGCCACCACTATTTTGAACATCAAAACTGAATTGTTGTCTAGATTTTAACTGAAATTCTGAACACTACATTGATCTTTCTTCTTTCTTTTTTTTCAGTCACATATTTATACAAATTGTACAAGTTGTATAGTGTACTGTCTACCTTGGTAGTGCAATTTATCAAAACAATATGTATTCATGGTCTAATAATGGACTGAATACTTGACAGATTAATATGAATATTAGTTAACATCTGAGAGTCTATTCTGAATAGCTACAATGTAAATACTGTATATATGGCATACAACTACACATGATACACAATGAGTAGTAATGAAAGCAATCTGAGTGGGAAAAAAAAAAAAAAGAGTCTTGAAAGTATTGAAGAGGGTACTTTTACAGTGGTAACAAGAAGCCAAGAGATTCATGATACACCAAAAAAGTTGGTACCAGAAAGACAAAACAGCAGGTGCAGAAAGCCCAACACATCAACGCTGACAAGTCATTCATTTTAGCCAAAAAAACGTGTTATAAATATATTCTATTCTTACCGCAGCCATTTAAAGACTGCACCTTTATCAGACAGCCCCCTACAATACAAGCCTTTTTTTATACACATCCTCTCTCATCTTCCTTTCTCCCTTGTTCGAGGGATGCTTTGCCGGTAAAATGAATGCACTCCTACAGTACCATACGTCGTCGTATTGCTCACAGTTTGACGTCATTCGGCACAGTGCATGCGGGTCAGTGTGAGTGGAGGAGAGAGGCTAATGAACATATGGGATGTGGCTCCATAGAGCTGTATGGTACTACTCTGTGTGGGAGAAACCTGGCGAGGAGAGAATGGCATTCTGTAGTGTGTGGCTTAACAACAGCTAGGCAATGGTGTTTCCTATGATAACACGACTGTTTATCATACACTTCGACTCCCAAGAATATGCAAATAATACCCTGAATACCATGTACAACTCAGTGTGTATTGCAGACTGCTGGTACATTGTAGTTTGGTAATACATTTGTATAATTCAGCTCCAAGACAGAACTATAATCACTTGCTTCAAGTAAAAATGTATGTTCAGGAACACAGGTGAAATCTCATTTTGTGCTGGTGGCCGTAGCCTGTCAAAATACAGTGTACCATATGTTCTACAGTGGACACTTCCAAAGTTGAGTGTATAATGTACACTAACTTCATAAACCACTCACACAGTGGCATCCCAAGCATACAATTGTATACATGGCTGCAGACAGTGGAGTACACTGTGACATTTGAATGTGGTACATTGTAACTTGTACAAATGTACTATGAATGGTGACAATATCAGACTATGATACACATTATATCATAAAGAGCTACAACTTGTACACAATGTACAAGATATCTTTATACATTCTATGTTCAATTTCTCATGAGAAAAAGTAGATACATACCTCTGGGATCATAGGATCATACAATGCAATTATGTGTAAATAAGAGAATATGTTTGCGAGCTACATTAAATACAAAAATTTTTATTTATGTGTAATCTATGTGCTTATTCGCAAAAGTGAAAACACCGAAAAATATGCAATTGTTCGTACACTGTACATGTATGTACTGTGTTCCATACAATTTGTACATGTACACTGTACAATGTGAAGAAACGAAATTGTACAAACTGATGAACGGAAAAACAAAAATGTACATTTTCCACATGTTATTGCTTCCTTTCTCAACTCTCCTCTTTCTACAGTCGAACAGTTGTAGGCTAGCCTTCTTTTGTCAAGCCACTATTCCTATGGGGACTATGTACAATTGTATCATGCATGGTACATTGTACTAGTACTGCAAACCTTTCTCCCTCAAAACATTTAATGGCTCTTAAAAGTGATTTTGAAAGAGCTACCTATGCACTTTTACAAATGTACCTACTGTAAATGCATCATGTCTAATAAATTACTTTTTTTTAAAGAAATATAATCCAAGGCACTGATACTGCAGGCTTGATTCATTCTCTCTGTCTCTCCCACTTTCTCTACACAAGCTCTCAAAAAATGTCTAACAAAATTAAAAAAAACACGGCCATTCAACCATCTGCCCTAGATGTTAGCATTACACTTGAGATCAGGCCAGAAATAATCGTCCAATGCACAGAGGTAACCTCTGACATTTTGGCACATGTTTATATGCAAGCAAGCCGACTGTAACCTTTGAAAAGAATATGGGGTAAAATTCATACAATTTCACACATAAACGGATATGGCTCCATGGAAATATTTAAGGAGACTGTGCAAAGTAAGGCACGATAATCATGCTAGTGTTAAACATTCTTTACCATTTCTCTTGTACAGTACAGCTTTCTACATGGTTATCAACACCACAATGTTTGTTACCGTAGGATCTGCACAATCTCTTGATTTGATTGTTATTGTTTAATACAAGTTGTTACAATAACACAATACTGTTTTAATAGATCATTACATCTATAGATCTATATAATAATTAATTGAGTGAACACATTCTTCATGCTATTTCTCAGTGTAATAATGGACACCACTGAGAACTGAATTTAATTTATTAATGCATAAGTTTGATGTGCACACTGTATCCTTGCCATGAAGCATGTACAAATTTAACTCACTGACAATTTGTTCATCTACATTGTAGTTTTCTCATTGCTACAAGGTGTACCAACAATAAAAAAAAGAGAAAAATCATCTGAATGTTGTTGTTCATCTTTTCACTCAATTTCAGTTTTTGAACACTTTCACATAATGGTCATTTACTACTGTATACTGTGTAGCTGCTGTATACAACAATCTGAACACACTACGGTATAACAAACGTGGTTGATCATCGGAGGTACTGTCTACTGCATACAGGGTGTACATACGGATGTACATTGTATGTACTCTTCTTATCAAAATTGGTGATTAAAGTTGCACAGCAACCATGTACAGCTCTGTGCTAAGGAGATACAATGTAATCTCTAGTCGAGCCATGGCAGAACAGGTACAGTAGCCACTTTTATAGGAAATTATCTATGGCATACACTGTATATAGCCTGCACTTGTACAACTGTACACCACATTGCATACTGTGTGTGATGAATATTAAACCCTTAAAAAAAAAACAGAAGATGCATACAAATCAGCAAAACCAGAGCTGTAAACAATATTACTTTAATGAATACGTCGTATGCATCAAAATGAAATACTGTAAAACACGATAAATGTATATTTGGGGTACGAAAATTTCGCGAATAGGAGCCGACGGCTTTTCTCGCAGCATGATATTTTCGCGACTTACCACTGGCATCCAATGCATTGTGTAGGCAAGAACTTTCACATGCATTTTAATTCTAATTCACGAAATTAAAATGCACGTGAACATTCCTCCTTTTACAGTACCAAGCCTGTGTACAAATGTATTTTGTCTATGACTGTTTCACTAATGATGTCCCATGGTTTTTTGTGGTTTATGTTGTGACATAAATATATGCCATTTTCATGGCAATGTAAAACAGGAATATACAACCTTTCAGCATTATGCCTATCATAATTAAGAGAGGCAAGGTGATTTCTACAAAGACTACAAGGCACATAAACATTTGTAACAAAATAAGAACACCAGAGCATCTTCAAGCAACCTCATACCTATGTTATAAACGATGTCCATGGCAATTTTTGTTGTAACATAGGTATAGCATGGTTTTACATACACTTCCAATCATAATATGATTAGAAACTTTATTTCTGTAATGAGATTTATATTTCAGGAGTATTCTTATCCAATAATTAGCATCAAAATCCTCCAAATAAACGAGAAAATACGGAACATATCACTGTACTTCAGTGCGATGTCCGGCCTCTTCGTGTAACGTAGGTAAGGAAAGACGCGTCTCGCGATAAAAAGAAGAGCTACTAACTTCAGCAATCGTATTCATGTCACTGGCAGTCCTCCCCCAATGGCAGAAAAACTACTCACAGCCAATATACACCTACCTGGACAGCGCAAGATCTGTTTTTCTGCCGTTGTCCATGTAACATAGGTACAGGAGTTTTAATGTTTCTGATGTCAATTGGTAAGCTTTTACGCTATTTAAGAAAATAATAACATTTGTCATATTCTGTAACTCTATTAGAGAGAAAAAAATGACATCTAAACCTCTGAACTGGCCAAAAATACTGTGGACGATGATACTGTAGTCCCACATACTGAGATATTTGTTACAGGTTCATGTTCATAACTTTGATTGCCAAATTTTCCGTCCATGCCGGTCTCTGCAAAAGGAGCATATATTCCTCTCTTAGAAAACCATACAAAAGTATATCAGTGTATCTTCACTGCAATATAAAATTGTTTTACCTCCTGATTATTGTGAATTTTTGGACCCTTTTGTCATTAGGTATCTACCAAGGTAGACGTGCTAGAGTTAGTATTAATCACTTTATACTAGTTGGAAAACGTAGATGTCCAGACTGCATCTGAACTGGAGAAATAGAGTTTGCCTTATTTTGCTGGTGATATTGAGGGAACTAGGAGCTGTGAAATTCTTTCTCTTTAACAGATTTACTTCGAAAATGTCAATGTTTTCCATCCAAGATTTCACTGACCTGTTAGATGCTCTGATGAAGTTGTTAACATTTCACAAGGATTCACCATTTCCATTCCATGTTCACCCACGTGTGCAGTCTCAAAGCTAAAATGCCAGTGTCCTATTCAGTTTGGGTGGGTAGTGGGTAGGAAAGGCTTCAATAAAATTATGAACCCCAATCAAAACTGGACTATTATTGCTCTACACTATCATTCAAAAAGAGGGCGACAATTTCGATGGGGGATGAGTATAATAGGGCCTAGTATTATTTTGGGAGTCTATTGAAAGAACCATAACCGTAACTGTAACCCTGACCCTAGCCCTAACCTTAGCTAGGACACTGGGGGCAGCGACCTGCCCTTCCTACAGTGTAGCTTGCATCTGAAAACAAGTTTTTAGCATAGAGTATGAAAATGATATTTTCCTATGTTTTACATGCTATATTATTATTATCAATATTTACATAATTTTAAGCATAACCCATTTTTTTTTTTCAATTTTGGTGGGAGGTACACATGGAACTCTAGCTAATGGGTATGCCAAGAGGTAGAAATGTAAGCAAAATTGTTAAAATCATTTAATTCCATTCATAAACACACAGATACATCAACAGGAATATATAGTCAACCCCGACAAAAATTTTCTTTTAATTTTTTTTATTCTACACATATTTCTCTTTACACCTTTTGTTCAGTTTGTTGATGAACCTGCCATGGCTCCTCCTCTACCACCGCTACGTGTTAAACTACATGAAAGAGTGAAAAGGACACATCCACAGCACTCCACAAACAGAGAGGAAGCCGACAAAAGAACACCCAAGAAGAGCGAATGTAACAAACTAGACAAGAAGAAAACTGCACAGAGGGAAAATGGACAGAAGAAAAACAAAAATCGAGGGCTAAATGGACATTGGACAAAAGAGCAGAAATTAATTTCAAACAAAGAACATGGAGAAGACAAGAAGACTTGTCTGATTTCTCTTTATTAGTTTTCTTAGTTAGTTGACAACTAGTTGATGATGTTGTTAGTGTATATTAGGTCACATTGTGTAAAGCTTCACTTTCTTCTTCTTCTTCTGATTAAGTCTGCCTTCTTTCATATCAGAGTTACAAAGAATTGAAGTCTGTGTAACATAGGTATTGTTCCACAAGTGTGCAGTAGATATAATTCCAAAGAACTGTTACAATAGTGTTATTTGTGGGAACATACATAAAGTCTATATGTGTAGGTTTTAACATCTCACACCACAATAAAGGAAATCAGTTGATATGTCGTAGTGTACCTATGTTACAAAGACATACTGTCCATGTAACATAGGTAGTACACCGTGGGCGAGGTTGTTGTCTGAAAACCCCTGAATATAACAATAAAATCATGTTTTCACTTGAATACCCATACAAATCACTTGCTTCAATTGTGGTGCTTTTAAGAATATTGTCATTGTGTCACTCTTGATGAAAAAGTTAAACCTTTGATTGAAATTGTTAATGGTTTGTAGAAAAAAACATGTTAATAAAAGTGGCTTGCAGTTGACATCAGAACATACAATCTTACTAATAATGATCTCATGCGCCTGTTAAATAACATGTTGATGTGCTATGGACGAAAAAAATGTGGATGTGTTCATTGTTATCATTTCAGAACACAAAATGATGAAGGATGTCAACAAATGAAGTCCTTGTAACATAGGTATTTTGCCATACCTGTTTACCCATGCTGACTGAAAGTGTGCGAAGTAATAAACAGATTTCTAGTGGAATATGTTGAAGAATGGGAGTAACAAATCAGGGGGAAAAAGGAAATTTCAATTTACCCAACTTGAATTTTCAACTTGGTCACAATTTCACTCCCAACCCCATGGAATTACCCCTCTATTCCTTCGCGGACGTTGTTATCGTTCACTGTTTCCTTCATGAATATCTTTATTAATCGTGGAAAACTAAAATATAAGGAATTATCGTAATCTATGACCATCATTCAATAACCGGTATGCGATTTTTTGTTTAATTACGTCTAAAACTTACCGAAATCTATGGCTGAAATCAGGTCTGTAAACGTCCTTACTGCTTCACTCCTCATCTGCGTGTTATATGAATGGCATTCACTCTCGTATACTACAACGTAGGTAGTCGGGGCGGAAGTGATGAGATAGTCGGATGACCCCGACTAAAAAAGTTCAAATCATTGCCGGTGCAGCACGCGCGGATCTACTACAAGCTTTACGTAACACATGAAACGCACAGGCGCACGGGCGTACGTAAAAAGCAACCACTTCTGAATGCGCATGCGTGGTAGTTTGTTGCTTTTGTGAAGCTCTCGAAGGAAAAGATGCCACCGCACGATCTACTCCGAAAAATTCAACAATAAGGTCTGGATACCAACAAAACGCCGAATTCAACTCAACCATCAGGAAAATACGCTGTAGGTAAGTGTTGCAAATTATATTACTCTTAAAATCATACAAAATAAATGGTATTGTATGTGATTTTGCCGTCAATAGTGACGGTCGTTTACAACGTTGAAACACTAACACATGTCAGACCCTGTGCGCAGCACAGTGTCTGGTCAGGCTATCACTCTACATGAATCACCCACACGATTGATAGATTACATGAAGCTCAAATTGCAAGCAAATCTCTGAAATTTGCAACCTGAATTAGAGACTGAACCCCAAGATACTATTAAAAGGAGAAAGAAAAAGCGACCCCTCCCCCCCCCCCCAAAAAAAAAAGTCTCAGCAATGGCTCTCTGCAGTGTTTCAATATGACATGCGAAACTAAAAAACAAAACAAAACCAAAACACACAGGAAAGGTACACAGTCTGATATGATAAAAACAAAAGGAAACTAGAAATGTCACTACAGCGACTGGTTATACCCCCGCCAACCAACATTTCATAAGCTTTGGTCAAAACAACATTTCATAAGCTTTGGTCAAAAAACTGAGGAAGTAGTTAAATCCGCAAGATCTTTGCTTGATCTTCTGCCATTAATATGCCGTTACCATGGCAACATACTTTCGGGTACTGTCGAAAAATGCGTCTTGCACATCTACAACCAAAGGCACACATCTGTACCAAGTTTCATGGAAATTGGGCAAAAACTGAGGAAGTAGTTTGCAACACAAAATTTTCCATCATTTTGGCTCATAATATGTGAGCTGTTACCATGGCAACATACTTTTTGTCACTGTCAAGAAATGTGTCATGCTGACCTATATCCTAAGACAAACATTCAATATGAATTCCATGAGAATTGGAAGAACACTGATGAAGCAGTTTTGCCATGAAGCATTTTGCCCTATATTTTACCAATAATATGCCGTTACCATGGCAACGCACTTTTTGCCACTGTGGAAATATGTGTCTTGCACATTAACATATCCAGATGAACATCTGTACCTAATTTCATAAAAATTGATCAAAAACTGTGGGAGGAGTTCGCGACGCAAGATTTGTACCCATTTTTGCCCATAATATGCCGTTACCATGGCAACGTACTTTTGGGTACTGTCAAAAAATACGTCTTGCACATCTACAACTCAAGGCACACATCTGTGCCAAGTTTTATGGGAATCGGTTGAAAACTGAGGAAGTAGTTCGCGACGCAAGATTTGCAACCGCCCGACCACCCGACCGCCCGACCGACCGCCCGACCGACCGCCCGACCGACCACCCGACCGACCGTCCGCTGATTCCTATATACCCCCTTCAAACTTCGTTTGGCGGGGGTATAACAAAGAGAAAAGGATTACAGATCAGCACAATGGTTATTCCTTTGAGCCAAATTTTATACAGTCTACTAGATTCCTAGAGGCATATACAAACTTTGTACATGGACTTCATTTTTCATTATTACAATGTACCGGTACTTCTTTATCTTCAGGAGCATACTTGTAACACAACTTTGCTAAACTGAATGAGTACACATTGTGAGGGATGGGAAAAATGATGAAGTTGCAAAGTGGTCCATGGCAACCAAGAATAAGCTTCACGCAATCTTCACTTACAGTGGAGTATGCCTGACTGTAAAGCAAATATCTGCACATACACCTCAAATACAGGTATTGTATGTTTTGAAATGCTGTGTGTACACTACAAGTTGAGAATTTCTAGTTTTCTGTATAAAGTGCACCTACACAAGTATACCTATTGGGGACAAGCTGATTTTGCTTCGATAATGTCATGTATTTCCCATAGACACCTGCCAGAGTACACTGTACAACTACAATGTGTTTGGGACTACATGTAGTCTTAAACAGTTTAAAACATCACCAAATTTCTTCCAAATGTTTCTGCAGGAAAATCACTGCAGACTTTTTGGTCTGAAAACATAAACCCAACATGAGTATGATCTGTACATGTTCATAATACATTATACAAATGTATAGCGTGTGTATTGATTGAAATGAATGCTGATACACTATACAGTACAAATCCTGGGACATTCAGTGTACTTGACGGTGCGTTTGAACGTTGCAAACATCAAATATTTGACCCATTGAGGACGAGCTGATTTTGCTATAACATTAACAACACATATTTCACAGACATCTGCTCGAGTGTACTCATGAATAGTCTCTGATGGCTAAGCAGAATTTACTTTATTTTACCACTTACTCAGACAGGCAAGCAGATTTTCAAATTCGCTGCAAAACACTTGCCCAAACATTAATTTCACTTGCCAAAAAAGGAAGTTCAAAACATAAAATTTAAAGGAATACAATGCAGTATAGAAAATCATGTGTTAGTCAAGGGCTTGATAAAACACAATCATTTGAATAAAAATCACACATTGATTTGCATGCTTAAACACAATGGAGTAACAAACTTGGTCTGATTAAGTGTTGCCGTTACATTGCACTGGGGCTTCTTCAAGTACTGTAAAGTGTTGGAAAATTGCTGAAATGATGAAGTATAAAGTGTGTCGCATCACTAAACAGCCATTATCTGTGGGCTTCTGTATGGTTGACTTTGTGGGTTTGTTGGGGGGAATAAGTGAAAAAAAGGGCAATCGAGCAAGTGCTTATGTAGCACCCTGCTATTAAAGTATTTGAAATGTACAGTTGTAATTACTACGAAGGATATTACAACAATAAATCCTCTAAGTCGTTCAGGCATTATCCTTTCATGTATTAAAATCATTTGTGCATTGATCAAGCAATGATGAATTAAACCATTTTAATAAACGAATTGTCTATGAGAATTATGAGGGACATACAAGTGTAATTGCGTATGATGACGCACACTGCAAAGTACTGGTGGACACAAGAGATTGTAAAAGCTGCCTCACTGTGACATCAGATTATGGGAGAAGTGACTGAAATTTTTTTTTTTAAATCACTGCCTTCACACTGAAGTGAGAATTTGCCAATCTTTAACTGCATCAAGTACCGGTAGTAATAAATTCTAAGTGAGAACACAAATTCAGCAGAGCGACTGTGGCAGAAACTGAAACTACCGGTGTAGGTAAAAATTGACATTGTAAAAGTGTTACTCTCTGACTGGTGGGTATAAATTTTAAATGGTTGTGTTAAAAAAAGAAAAAAAAGAATGCTTATAGAACTATGAAAGTATGGTAAAGTAATTCCTTGATTTGATTTCTTTTGTTTTGTTTTTCCATTCACTGTTTCCAATTTCGATTGAACAATGTGTTGTCCAATGCACAATGAACAGTTCAAGGTACAATAATATGCAAAGTGTAGGATTGGGAAATGAGGGAGATTATGTAAAAAGTACCCGGGTCCATTTGTACCTTAGATTTTCATAGGCATAGTGTCAACCCACATTGTATGAGCCAAAATGGTGGTATACACTGTAGGACTCACCTGCTGTTCATCAAATAATTCCTGAATCTTCTGCCCGCTCTCCCCTTGCTGGTAACCGCTCTCACCGCCGTAACCCGTCAGAGTGTTATCCGAATAGTTTTTGGCATGGCTTTCTTCGCTCAGGCCAAAGCGGCCCCAGTCGATCTCCTTCTTCCCTCCAGCTTTGTTGTCCGCTGTGGGGCTGGGGTCGCCAATCAGTTTCTCCGATCCTTCCCCTCCAGTTCCGCCATTGTAGTCATCAGCCATTGTGTCTCAAATACTGAAGATACAAGACCACAAAAATTCAAAAAAAAGTTCAAAAGTTTAAGTTAACCTTCAAAAATGTAAAGCAAAATCAGGATAGACGAAGAAGTTTTATCAAAATCTGAAATACATAGATTGTACTTTAAGCCATGGAATTCTGCAGCTTCATTTTATTGTTCTACATGAATAGTGATATTATTTTGCTTTCAAATCAAATTTTACCATATGCAAATATAGGCCTACATATCTAGATGCAATTTCATGCTTAAATTGAGGTGAGGTCATGAACTCAGATTTCTTTGTTTTTGCACACACACACACACACACACACACACACACAAGAGTACAGCTAGATACCTTCTAGTTCTACCTAGACATGGGCAGTTGGACACTAATGTTTGAGATTCATAAATTTCCCATCATTTCCCATGCAAACATCATAATTGCTAAATATTGCAATGCGCCCCCCCCCCCAAAAAAAAGGCCGATGAGGTGTAGACACTCAGTCTCAGCCTACATAATAAAATTTGCAACATTACAAAACACTGCAATACACATTCATATCCAAAAAATCAAGTACTTTATCAACGATATCTCCCATAAAGTCATCATTGCTAACTTATAGCAACAGAACAGAAACACACACACACACACACACACACACACACACACACATAAATCATGTTACTGATGTACCGGTAACTAGCGGGTAGTGTGTTAGGTCTACATTTTGGATTGATAGATCCAAAGCCAAAGCCTTAATGCTTATTAAAAACCTACTGTAACATAAAAGGAATTTTAAAAAAAAAAATCTTGATTTCAATCATTATTGGATACTGATGAATGATTGGGCCTGGGGCAAATGAGAAACTACATCACATGATGTAAATTGTAGAACACAACCACAACTTAACAACACAAGCGCAAGCTGTACAAATACAAAACAGGTAATTTCGAGTATGATCCAGCATGATCCAGACCTACTGTAAAAAGTGATAAATATACACCCATTGAGAGGGTTTCGGTAATCATGTAGAAATGCACACCATGCACACCTACCATTTCTTTGCTTAATTTGTCATTAAAACTTCTCGTGGCTATCAGAAATATCAAGAAGAACGATATCTGATGGTTTTATGAAATTTCATAGCCAATTACAGAAGAAAAGTAGCTAATTTTTACTGAAAAGTACGCCGATCGACGGCGGTGTCAGCGTAGCATGATTGATGATCGATTATGTGGAAAAGCGATATAATGATGATGATCGATCGTTGTAGTCTGTGATACAGCCGTTTGTTTGGTGTTTAACCACAATAATTACGTCGGCTTGACAGTAAAAAGTTGAAGAAAGAAAGTGATCTTGATGCGTTGTTTTTTTGGCTTTTTTTTTAGTTAATTTTCTCCTGCGTGCTGCGTTTGACTGTATATCTGTCAACATATTTTGCTGACTAAATGATGGGAGGATAATAAGTGTACAAAACAAAAGATATATGAAAAAATGAATAATACACAATAAAATGGACCTTCCTACAAAACAAAAGCAAATATTGGGGTTTTTCTTGTATACATAATTAATAAAATGAAATGGAAAAATGAATACTATCATAAAAACAATAATTTATACTATAAATTGAACTCATCAATTAAAAACATAAATTTGATACCATTTACCATCACCAGAAACAAACAAATCCCCTTCGAAATCAACTTCCTTCTCATCTTCTTTTCTCTCTCTTTCTCTCTCTCCCTCCTTCTAACAGCCTAACCCTTTTCTTCCACTTTTCCTCCAACCTCATTCTTTTCCCTTCAACTCTAAACGTTATTCAAATTAAATCACCAACTTTTGTCATGATAAAATCAATACTTGCCACAATTTCTAAAGAAAGGACGTCTAAATCCTGGTAGACATCTATGAATAATCTATCAATAATTTGAATAGTGACATTCATGATAGTGGCAATGAAAAGAATGAGAAAAACAATACGAAAATGAAAGTAGATCTAGGGGCCTAGGGCCCACACGTATTGCACAAGTCATGTTAATATTGTTAGAAAGCGGCTAATTAGAGACTACCAGAATCGATTATAATCGTTGACATTATTCTCTGTAAAATCGATGCACTACTTACTACGTCGGAACTATGATCGCGACCGACGTACTTTTCAACTCCGATTTCTCATTTTTCTTCCCTTTCCGGCTTTCTAATTCTATGAAAACTCTCTGATATGGTTCAATTTAGCATCTCCAAGAGCTGCACAAAATTTGATTGACAAACGGTGAAGTGAACGGTAGGTGTGCATTTCTACATGATTACCTCTGGTTTCTACAGCTGTAGACTGCAAATGTCGTGAACTTGTGTAAAAATTATTACAATGCAATGCTACTGAATCATCATCATTTTGATAATAAACACTGACCAAGGCATGGGTCTATATGCATAAATAGGGCAGTAGCAGACGTAAATAAGATGGACGGACAGCGCGAGCGCGCGGTGCCGGTGACACCGATTGTCAAGCAGGGTATTGGCAGAGCGCATCACCTACACACTCCATCTCATGGGATCTCATTCCACACGTACTGTACCAATACCATACAGCTACTGTACTATCATGGATGATGGCGATATCATCAACACAAAACAGATGACACGAATTCATTCATACCAGGATGAACTGAAAGACCCAAAATCCATGTCTTACCTTTTATATACAGACTGGCCGCATAATCATCTATTTGAAGTTGAATTTACTGCGGCATATAGACTGTAATTAACAGTTTCACCGACCCCTTGTCATTCTGGCCCGAGGAAGCCCGCATCCAATATTATTCTTCGATGCTTTATGCGTAGCGCATAGCGAGCGCGCATACAGTATACGAGTACGTACGATGTGCGTACGTCATGCAAACACACGCAGTGAGTTTTCGTACTGGAGTACGTGTGAGATGCAGAGAGACGGGTACGAGGAATCAATCAATCTTTGCCCCCAACTGCCCAAGAAGACGGGCTGTGATACAGTAGTCTCCGCATAATTGGAGACCACTAATTAATCGGGTATAGTCCGTTCAATTCTTGACGTATAAGAACCGAGTTGTAAACTTGAATAAACAGCTCCGATGAGTGTAAGTTTTATATCCGGGTAAAGTTGGATATGATACGGGTAAAGGCATTTCGGTAAAACGGAACGAAATGCCACGAAAGCTCTAGATACATCTCTTCTATTCTCATAATTTTCCACAGAAAATGTATATAAATATCCGCCTAGACGTTCTAATTTCAATTCTGAAGTTTCAATTCTGAAGAAACTGCGGGGGTGCTTAGAACACGCGCTCCACCACAGTACAAGGGCGGATCCAAGAATTCCGTGGGCTTACGGGGGGGGGGGGGGGGGGGAGGGGGGGCGCGCAAACAAAAATATTTCTTGTGCCACAGTTCCGGGTTTGATCAGCTGACAAAAAAAAGGGGGGAGGGGGCTCCCGTGCCGTTTCTTCTGGGTGTCATCTCTGACATACACAAGCAAGCAACCCCCCCCCCCCCCCCCCCAAAAAAAAAAAGAAAAAAAGAAAAAAGAAAAGGCTTCAATATTCTGGCGCAACTACAATCGAAAATAAATGTAGGGGGGCGCAAGCACCCCTGTTCATTTTTTTTATTTCTTTTGTTTTTAGAAAAATTTAAGGGAGCGAGCGCACGACGGAGCGCCAACCCCCCCCCCCCGATCCGCCACTGCTGTGAGGCACAAGAACAATATTGATATCAATCTGTTGATTGGTAGATACATAGCGGCCATAATATTTCTGTAGGTGTGAACGGTTGCAAATTTAAAAAAAAAAAAAAAAGTCGAGTTTGGAGCGCACTCGCTAACCCGCTACATTTGCACGTGTGAATGCGGCCTTCAAGAGTCCCAGTCATTCTCTGCAGGAGGAGGCATGTACGTAGTGTAGGACGCATGTGGCTGCAAGGAAAGAAAAGACCCAAATAACAAATCTGAGTGAAAGTAACAATGTTAGAAGAACGCCGTGATAAATTAAAGTTTTCAAGGAAGTTTGGCCCGGTTATCGATTCAAAAGTTACGAATTTTTAGAGTTTCAGTGCTAATATCGCTGAATAGGGAGATTACTATCCCTACAATAAAGAAAATATAAAGAAAATTCAAGATTATTCACTTTTCAAGCTTCATGAACGAGCGCCTTCGACAGGGGGAATGACATTGCCACATGATGTCAGTGACAAGGCCGATGGGAGCAGTGAGTTTCACGGTAAATAGATTTATTGAATTCTCCTTATGAATTTACTGACGTCATGAATGTTGCTGTTGCTGTTATCATCATGGCCGGCGGAACGGGGGCGGGGGGCCGGGGGGGGGGGGGGGGGGGGCTCGCCCTCCCCCCACTTTTTGTGCACCATAGATAACAAAGGAATACATAAGGTGTCATGACCTTGGGCCCGCTGCTTTTTTTTAACCCGATAGTAAGTACGTAAGTGGCACTAAAAAGAAATAGATAGAGATTTTTAAGTGTGAGCGCGGTAAGGTTATATTTCTGCGCTCCACTCCTTTTTTTTTTGTGTGTGTGTGTGTGTGTTAGCTCGGACATGAAGTCCCCCCCCCCCCCCCCATCGCCTGTCATTCAATGCCATTACACTGTAAGCCCTATACTAGTAGTCTTCTTATCCAGCAAAGGAGTGTCACCGAATCTTTGAAAGCATTCATAACTTCTAAACGGATTGTCAGAAGGGAAAACTGTTCTGCGCATGTGCAAACTTGCTCAAAATCGACGCGATTGATCACTCTGTCGTCTGAGTTCACACGACCGGTCGGTTCTTGGCTAGCTTGCGTCAGCTCCATATTCACGATGTAGAGAGCTACTCTTGTCAGCTGAAGAAACGTGGAAGTGGAAGGAGGAAGATGAGCTGAAAACCTTTTTTTCTCTCTCTCTCTCTTGCTTGTTAGCTCATGAAACCCGGAAGTCCCCCCACCCTTTTTTTTTTTTTTTGAAAACGCTCCGCCGGCCCTGGATTATCGCCTGTCATTCAATGCCCTATAAGCCCTATACTAGTAGTCTTCTTATCCAGCAATAGAGTCACCGAATCTTTGAAAGCATTCATAACTTTTTAAAGGGATTGTCAGAGGGGAAAACTGTTCTGCGCATGTGCAAACTTGCTCGAAATTGACGCGCGCGATTGATCACTCTGTCGTCTGAGTTCACACGGTCGGTTCTTGGCTATATACTCCACTGATATCCCCTACTCGCGTCAGCTCCATATTCACGATGTAGAGAGCTACTCTGCAGTGATCAAATGGGGGCGCTATTTTACTTTTTTTTCGAGGTTCCGTCTTAGCGTGAACTTTCAAATAAACTTACAATTTCACACAAATTTATAGGCTTTGTTCATACTAGAATCTTGGAAAGGACAAAATGTGAGAATTTTTTGCTCATTCCACAACGAGGAATGCAACAAAAGCAAAAAGAAATTCCATACGCTGCCTGCGGCAAAGCAAGCACTTCGGATGTCTAAGTCTTGAAAATTGATGATTCGGCGAAGGTTTTACAGACGTCATCATAATGGACCAATCTAACAGCAGCAAACAACGTGTCACAGCTAATAAAACACAAATCATAAGTGCATTCATTGCTACTAAAGAAGTGCACGTTTGTAATTGTGCTTCGGTTTACGCTAATTATTGTGATATTCTTCGAAATAAATGGTGGCACAGAATGCTACTTGGCTATGTGTCCAGCTTTGAAACCATTACTGGAAAGGCATTTAGAATACATTTAGAATGCAAGGGCCATCACATTCTTTATCAATAGTTTGAAAAGCCTGTCTAGAGATGGTAAATGTGCATAAACAGCAAACCACCCGAATACAGGACTTTTAACGATAAACAAGGCCAAGCGAATACTGACAATTATTACTTATGTCAAAGTATTCAGGACGGGCAAGTGCATGAGAGACTTGAAATTAATTTACCTTCTATTGAAAGATTGCTGTTACCAATGATGATTTTTTTAAAGAGGAAATCTAGTCCAAGCAATTAGTTTAATATAAAGAGTAAAATTTTACGGGTTCAAAGGGAAAAAAAATTGACTAAAATCGGACGAAAAATAAGGAAGTTATATGAAATTTTGAAGTTTTGATAATTTTTCCTGAAACAATTCTTGTACAGAATGGGTATGAAATCAATATGCAAATGAGTGAGCTAACCTTTCCTACCCTCACAATTTTCCAATGATCATTGTATACAAAAAAAAAAAAATAACGAAAATTTAATGTTTCTGTCATTGAAGTCTGAAACATGACGTTATTCCTGGTTGAATAACTTCAGAATGGATGAGTTAGATATCTTTGAGGATTTGAGCCTCGGGCATATTGCGTTTGAAGGAAAAACTGGAAATTTCAAAATTTTATGTACAAGCTATATAAGTTGTGAGGGAATGACATGCTCACTTTTCCATTTGCATATTCATATTGACTGTTCAAGAACTGCCCCCCCCCCCAAAAAAAAAAAAATAGCGAAACTTCGAATTTAGTGTAATAACTTCCTTATTTTTCCTCCAATTTCGATCAAATCTATACCGTCGAACTAGTAACATTTTACTCTTTGTTACTAGACTAACTTATATTTGGACTGGATTTCCCCTTTAAGGCAGATCATTCAAATGACACGGAAAAGCTTCAAGTTCACTTTGTATATTGGTATGGCATTTATCCCAGCTAAATGTCATTCTAGGACTTAGTTTGTTTTTGCTTGCTGAGAATGACAAGTATCAGGTGTGCTGGACGAGTTTCGGTATATTTTTCGGAATTATATATAGAAAGGAAAACGATGCATGGCCGGCAGGCGCCACGTTTTCAAAAGTGGGGGGGGGGGGGGGAGGGCACTTTATACTTTTCCGGGTTTCATCAGCTAACAAGGAAAGAATTGTTGTACATTGTTGTACAACTATGGTTGTACATTGATTATTAGTGAGGGGAAAAGATATCCGAAGAATGCATGTGCAATGAGCGAGGAAAACTTTTGTTGACATGTTATACGACCGCTGCTATAAAAACTACAATCACATGTACACAAGCAAGTCAAAACGGGAACAAGAAATCATTACATTATTATTTTCGAGTCATGTGTGTGTGTGTGTGTGTGTGTGTGTATGATTTTTTTTTCTGTTTTTTTTTTTTCCAGAGGGACCTATTATAATCAATTGAGTATCTGAATATAAGAACGACCCAAGTCCATGGAAGACCATTTCGAGTACACTTAAAAAAACTTCATGTCTTTTTTATTTGTCCAATAATATTCTATTTAGTTGTGATGGGAAGGCAACGTTGTATATTATACAAAATTAATTAGAACATAATATTATTATGACAATTAAATTTATATTAATTGTGGAGAGGCCATTTTGTGTGATGGACTTGGGTCGTTCTTTGAATCATACATGATATTCTGCTATAGAGATGAGAGAAGGATGAGAGAGGGCACTATAATGTAAGAATGACCCAAGTCCTTCATTCTTACATTCATATAAGATTTAACTCATTCATCTCAGGCACTTCCGGGGGTTATTAGGATTTATACACAAGATGAGTCCATGCATAAGCTACAATTTCCCATGTCAAACTGAATTTGGCCAAAAACTGGACTTGGGTCGTTCTTATATTCAGGTCTTCAATTGCACCAAGACAAACAATGTATCCAATAATAATTTTATTTTTCTCCGATTCACGGTGTCATGTATTACACAAAATATAATATTCTTACATGTTCTTCGAATACAAAAAAGGAACACAAATCAGCTTGATTTATTCAAGCATGATATGAGAAATACATGGAAAGTTATTATGAATATATCTGGAAATATTTCTTAAGTTTCAAAAATAAGATGGGGTAATGTTATCAGTGAGAAGTCAATTGATATAGCTGAAACTTTTAATGAGTATCTCTCTTCAGTTGGTATAAGATTCAGCTCGGAATGTTCAACCGACGCAAAAAACATTCAATGACATCTTAGGTGCGTCTAACCCCAATTATTGTTTGTATCAACTCAACTATAGAGAAGGAGTTTTCAAAATTGTATGTGACCTTTATTATGATAAGAAAAGTTCTGGTTTTTATGGTATCAATAACTGTTTTCTGAAAAATGTTATTGTTTATGTCATTGATCCCCTTGTCCACAGTTTTAATTTATCTATCTCGACTGGTATTGTTATACCCGATAGTATGAAAATAGCTAAGGTTGCCCCATAATACAGTGTTTAAAAGGGGGATAAAAGTGATGTTAATAATTACAGGCCCATTTCTTTACTCTCTTGTATGTTAAAGGTTTTAGAAAGAATTATACAAATGCATGATAGAACATTTAGATTTTGCCAAGCAAATCATATCTGTGTACTGATTCACAATTTGGTTTTCGTGAAAACTATAGCACATCACATGCTCTATTACGTTCGTTTGTAGAAAATACGACACAAGCATTAGATATAGGTTTTGTCAAAATGATCTCCCCGGACTTCTCCAAGGCCTTCGACACTATCAATCATGAAATACTACTCAGCAAATTATATCATTATGGAATTCGTGGGAAGGCCTTGTATTGGTTCAGGACTCTTAAAAAAAAAAAAAAAAAAAAAAAAAAATCCGGGTCAGAACTAACCAGGAACATTGTCCGTTGGGGTCACACCCGTTCCGGGCCAAAAATGACTTGGAATTTGGTCATGAAGACCCAGAATGGGGTCACCCTGACCCAATTCATGACTCTGAATGGGATCATATCTGACCCCATTCCTTCTTGCCATTTCTGACCCGGAACGGGATGTGACCCCAACGGACCCTTTCCGAGTAAGTTTTGACCCGGATGTTTTAAGAGTGTACCTGTCTAACAGAAAACAATTTGTGACTTTTAACAACATAAATTCTTAGATGTTATTATAGCTATTAGTTGTGGTGTTTCACAAGGTATAGTTTATTAGGCCCACTGCTCTTTATAATTCATATTAATGATTTTTACAGATCTTCGAAAATATCATCGTTTATCCTGTTTGCAGATGATTCTAATCTTTTTTTTTGCCCATCCTAAACCTCTTCTACATACCCTGAATTCAGAATTGATAAAAGTTTCACATTGGATTAAGGCTAATAAACTTTCGCTTAATGTTGCTAAATCCAAATTTATAATTTTCAGTAATTCAATAGAATTACTGCCTGGGGACATATTTATCGATAATATTCTTCTTGAACAAGTCTTGTTTGTTTGTTTGTTTGCTTTTATTTCTGCATTCAATCAGATGCAATTTGAATGCAAACTTCAAAAAGTACAAAGACAAAGAATAACAAGTGCAGTGAAATAAATCGATAACAGTACATAAATAGATACACATAGGTGATTGCATTGAGCAATGTAGATACACAGAAACATAAAATAAAATATACAGTTTTTTTTCAGTAAACAACAGAGATAATTGAATGCAGGAGACCACCATCATAAGCGATTAAACTTGAAATGGATGGAGGCCTCAAGTCAATAGTATAAAATTTCTTGGTATTTGTGTTGACAATAAACTTACATGGAGAGATCATGTCAATGTTCTCTGTAAAACAATTTCACAAAATAGAGGTATGATAAATAGACTAAAATATTTTTTTACCATCTTCCACATTTATATGCTTTACTCCAGTTTTCTTTTTACCGTATTTGGATTCTGGAATTTTAGTGTGGGGCAACAAGCATATATTCCTTTTGGGAAAAAAAAATTATTGCACAAAAAAAAGTCGTTGCGAGTAATCTTTAACTTAAATCCGCGTGCTCATACTGATAATTTGTTTTGTGATAATAAATTATCAAAGATATTAAATGATTTAATATTTATTTCAGTTGGGTCAATTTATGTTGAAACATAATAATAAAAGTTTACCACATATATTTGATCAAATCTTTCGACGCAATGATGCGACACACAATAACCTATACTCGACTTTCCAGTGAATATGATTTACCATTACTATGTACAATTCTCGCCCAAAACACATTTGTTTTCACTGGCCCGAGGTTCTGGAACAGCCTTAATAATACGAAAGGGAAATCTGTTACAAGTGCGACTGTAGACGAGCTGTCAGTGGCTCTAAAGTGACAATACCATGGTAATAATGGTGTGTATGTGATTCAGATAGGTGCTTAGTTAGTTTGTAGTGTATGTGACATGCAGTACTAAAGAAAGGTATTCTCGATCCGGTCAATCGGGTAGAGGCCATGCATAGGCCCTATTAGGCTCTACTCCGTCTATTAATCGGACAAGAGAAGCGCTGATCGACACTACCCGATTAAAGCAGAGACGCCTGTACAAGAAACCGTTCCTACGTGAGTGACCTTTATGCACAGTGCCCACGGAAGTCTACTAGCACTGTAACTTCACAGCCCATGCCCAGTCGCTGTAAAAAACGGCGTCTGGTCACTAGCACTGAGGGGATCAAATACTAGTAGTACTAGGAAGTAAAGTAGTACGCGCAACCATAGACCCACATGCATAGTTCTGTGTGTTGAAGCCATTGTTGTATCATTGGTTGAGTGATCCTCAATGTCATTATTTTAGAAATTTGATTTAGCCGTCGTATTTATCAAAAAAATGAAAATATTAGCTTTAAAAATATACTTTTCATCTAATTATTTTTTTTTCACATTCAATCATTCCTTAATTGCTTCACTACCTGCAAAATATTTTCCAAATCAATCTGAATTGTTCCATGTATATCGGCAACGCAACTGATAAGATTCTCTCTCCACGGTCCCTGCGAAAGGTACGTGACTCCTGTCAATGTAAATCATGAATTTTCGTTAGTTTTTCTCCTATTTGCGGTTTCATGAATAATTAAATAAAGTTTTAGTGCAAGGAATAGCGGTGAAACATAATCAAATCGTTCATTATGCAACTTACTGTCTGTGTTATGTTATATTTACGTACAAATTCGTACCAAGTTATGAAACTTTCATTCGAGCGACCGCGACAACTTCGCGGCCAGGGCAGAGGGCCACGTAGGCAGTAGGATGTATGGTGGTGTGTCGTGGCCATGGCCGATGGCCTTTGCCTGTTATGTGAGGCGCGTATGCGTGCGTGAGCTGCGGTGTGGTGACGATGTCCTTGTTTATTAAACCCGAGAAGCAGAGAGGTATGGGGAATGTAGTCTCTTCCCACCTCCTTGGTTATCCCACGAATATCTGTACCATTAATACTACAGCAGCTTTGCTGTTGAGTTAACTGCGACCAGCCCCAACACGCAGTGTTGGGGCTGCGCATTGTAGCAGACATGATCATGACAGGCGAAGTATAGCGCCTAAAAATCAATATGAAATCGCAAAAATTCTGCAATATGAAGACTTACAGGTGAAGATGTAATGTTGAAGACTGACTGCGTTCAACTTTTGGTTCTGGCAATAGTCCCTTTCTGCTCGGTTTGATGAGTTAAATGCGACTCGGTCGAGAGGAACTCGGGAGAACTACATCTTATACAGTCAATGGATTTGAGATTTGTGCGCATGCGCTGGCCGTCAAGTCGTGTAGCTTTGTGGCAAGGCCTTATCATACTGTTGGCAAACCCTCTCGCTGTATATTGCGTTGCTTTCTGGGTGGGTGCGCGCGCGCAGGCCTTGTCAGAAGGCTAAACGCATTGCGACTCCGCCAGCACATGAATATTTACGTGCGCAGTGTACTGCATACTGATTTCGAAAATGGTGAATGGGATGGGGAGCTAGGACTACGGACCCGTATATGGCCGTGAAAAAAACGTTTTTTCAAGATCATTGGACCAGTGTGAACAAGAACAAGGTGAACGAAGGGTATTAATTAGATAAGAATCTTATGTATACTATAAAAGTACGTTTTTTCCTCGTGATATTCGAAACTTACGGAGGTGCGAAAATCTGTGACAGACTGTGTATGTTTTTCAAGCTTACCGATATAGCAGTCTATTGACTCAGGACGCTCCCACAGTGTGTAACTGTATACGGAGCGTCCCGGGGTTACTGTTGAGTATACTATTACAACTTGTGATTTCAGCCTCACAAAGCACAGGCGCAGGCACAGGCACAGTGCACAGACCACAGTGTGGTCTGTGTGGCGTTCGCGTTCAGTGCGGTGGTACTAAGCGTGCTTAAGTAAGTAATCATGATCATGATCATGATCATCTATCTGTATGGGAGTGTAGGTAGGTCCTGTCAAGTCTCCCGGTCGTCAGCGCTTGGTAACACGAGTAGACAACAGTCTGTAACGATATCAAGCGTGGGCGGGGCGTGGATGTCGGACAATTTCAAAATGTTTGTCTGACCAGAATGTGTCTAAATGGTGTTTGCAAGAAGCTAGTGGATGTCACAAGTGATGATGTAGGCAAACTGGTCCATGTCTGGATGACTCTTTTGCTAAAACAGTTGCTGCGCATGTTCATTATGACAATGGGTGGCAAATAATATAAAAGGATGGCTTCTCGTTCCACGATAAGAGCATCTACTGTGATTGTACAATGAAGGACTGTGGGTTAATTCTGTCTAGATGTCTATACCATGTAGTATTTTGAAGACCTGGATCATGTCCATCCCCTCTTTCCCTCCGGTAATGCAATGAGTAAAGATTAAGCTTCACAAGTCTCTCTCTCTCTGTAAGAAAAAAGGGTGCTGACTGCTGAGTCCAGGAAACAGTTCTTCTTCTTCTTCTTCTTCCGATAAAGTGCTGCCCTCAAATGGTCGAGGATGAACGCACTGCGAGAACATACGCATACGCCGCACCGGGGCAACAGAAATGTGAAATCAGGTGCAAAATATTTACAGGTGCGAGTAAAAATCTCTGGATGAAGAGTTACGTCCTACAGTGCTCCCTCGATGCAGTTTTGAAGGCGATGAGAGATGGGTATGTGGCAGGATCATCAGGCAGGTTGTTCCAGTCCCGGATGGTGCGTGGGAAGAATGAGTTGGCATACGCAGTAGTACTGGTGTGGGGGATAGTGAATCGGGAACAGTGTCCTCTGTTCAACCGACGGTTCAACCAACAGTTTCAACCAACAGTGTCCTCTGTTCAAACCAACAGTTTGGTTGTTCTGCGCTGAACAGCTTCGATCCTTCTGTCATCAGTAATAAACCTGGGTTTCCATACGACACTGCAATATTCCAAATACGGTCGGACCAAAGCCTTGTACAGTGGCAGGAAAATATCAGGTCTGACGTTAATGAAAGCATGTTTAATAAGGCCAACATTTGGTTAGCCTTCTGGATAGATGAGGAGATGTGTTGGCGAAAGTTGAGCTCACTATCAATCAAAACACCCAGGTCCTTTTCACAGCTGGCATCATCAATTGTAAAAATAAACATTCTCAATTGAGTAGGAACAGTGTATGTTGTTATACCCAATGTGAAGGGTTTCACATTTCTGAGAGTTAAAAGGGAGTTGCCAGGTTAATGACCATTTTTCTACACCAGTCAGGTCCTCTTGCAATGATCGGCAGGAGTCAATATCGTATAGATAAGTAAGAATAGATTTAAACTAAAAAAGAAGAAAAAAAGCACAGCTTGGCAGTTGGGCTGGGCTTTCTTCCACAAGATTTATAATTCTAAGTAACGTTAGGAGTTTCAGACTCCTTTTGTTAGATGAAAGAGGAACTAGACCAAGTCGCTATAGACCTCCTAAATTAGAGATCAGACCCTGGGGTCTATAAATTTTTGTAGTCGCCATTTGTGGCGTGGTTGATGCATGCTGCTGCGTTCACTACATTATATTACGAGTAGAGGTCTAGTGCATAGTGGGAGTTTCAACGTTTGTGGGTGCTGTTTTAAAATTTCAGTGTTGGTGATTGATGTTCTACATTAGTGAGAGTTTCTACATTTGTCATGTTTGTGGGTGTTTCTACATTTGTTGGTTCAACAGTCCTTCATCGGCTCAGGCTCAGCTTCAGCTCAGGTTGACTTATAATACTCTAAAATTTCTTCTTTTTTTCTTATTTTTCTTGACTCGTTGCTATTATTAATGCAGGTCATGTTGACAGTAGCAAAGCAGTGCAGTGCTGCACATACGCCACTGGCACTGCTCTAACCTGCTTCTGCTGGCCATACACCTACATGGTCGAGTCATACTTGTAATCGAAGTTGACGAAAGAACATTCCAACAAAGCCAAGTTCATGTAGGCTCAGTGTACAGACGCTTGAATCCCCTGGCTTTGAACTGAACTGTTCAGTTACATGTGGCTTGAATTGTAGACTGAAACTTTAATAGAACAATATGCTCCCCAGCTAGACTATTTTTTGCAAAATTTCTGCAACAAATGGAATAACTTAAACTTGTAACAACAGAAGTGAAATCTGTGTCTAGGGCTTGTAGATGTAGTTCTCTGAAGTCTAATGCAAATTTGTACATCCTTTTTTTTTCTTTTTTTCTTGAATCCCTCCATGTGCATGATTAGCTCTCAAATTACACTGAAGTCTACAGCAAACTTGTGTATAGCCTGGCTCTAGGCTAGTGTTAGTAGACAATTCTGCTGTTAGGGCAGTCATGTACCATACTGGCCACTGAACTTTTACTTGAGGGACGTATAAATGTAGGAACCTACATCAAAGTAGGCAGTGTATACAGCTCAGAGATAGTACACCATGTTTGTTTTTCCTTGTACAGTTTTGGACTTTTCATGTACAGTTGAGTGAGCCATCATGAAGTGCACTGGCATACCATTGTTGAGACATTGTTACAGAAATTAAATACTGTAAGACATGATATATTCGCGGTATGAAATTTTCGCGAATTGGAGCTGCCGAAAATTCGTGAAATTAAAATGCACGCAAACATTCCTCCTTTTACAGTAGTGTCTCTGCCACATGAGCTCTTCATGTTGTATGCAGTAGTGAGAATTGAGATGGCAAAGAATCATGTACATGACAGGGTTGTGTGTGCAAGCAATGTCCAGATTGTGGTGCTTGCCCTGTCGTTGAGCCTCATGATGTTGGAATGAGTCTAACTCATTGATAATTTGTTTCTCGCTATTTGCAGGTTTTCCAGCGTAGCCAAGAAACTCAGGTTCCACAGCCACCATGAAGACCGGGTCTTCATCCTACGTCCCCCAGTTCTTGGGCAGGATGTCGTACGAGAAGCAGGAAACACTCCTGAAACTATTCATCCTGGTCTTCTGCATGATTCTGTGTAAGCCTTGGAACAACTTCATTTCTTGATATCTTTTCTTACACTAACAATATCCTCGGGTATACACTACTAACTGTAAGTTGATATAATTATTGATTTGTGTGTAAGGCTCATCCTAAAAGTGATGGGTTTTAATAAAGCTACATAGGAAGCTACGAAGCAGCTATGATTTTGTCTGTTGGAAGTGTAATGTTTTCCATGCTTGCCTGTTTGAAATGTATTCCTTTGAGTTTGCTGTTGAGCATGTCATATTGATGTCATACCATTGGTTCTACTGAGGATTCATTTTGAGTTCTTGAGAACAAGGATTTTAGTATAGGTCATTCGTTATGTTTGTGATAATGAACTCATATCAGTGTGTAATAGTTCAGGGAAGTTTTGAACCTCTCTTCCCATGTCATTTTCTGTTCTCACATTGAATTATTGTGTTATGAAAAATGAGGATTGATTTTGTTCCACAAATCTTGACAAAATGTGGATTGATTTTATTCCACAAATCTTGACAGAATGGTCTTGGAAGAATGAGAGATAGAGTGCAGCAATTGCATTTCAACTGGTAACAATGATACCATGTACAGTAGTAAAGTACAGTATGTACCCCTGCTTTTCTTCATGATAATGATGATGATACACGTACAAGAACAAGTTATATTGAGTTTTCTATGATGATTTTCTATGATGATGTCAGCCTTCTCAACACGTCTGTTCTCTGTCCTGCGCTTTGAGAGCGTCATCCACGAGTTCGATCCCTACTTCAACTACCGCACCACCCGCTTCCTGGCGGAAGAGGGCTTCTACCGCTTCCACAACTGGTTTGACGACAGGGCGTGGTACCCGCTAGGCCGTATCATTGGTGGAACGATCTATCCAGGTGAGTAGGGCCTATGCTTCATGAAGCAACAGCATTGATATTTCAAAAGAGCAGTTTATTTTCTGAGCAATATGCAACTGAATGTTTTTAGTTGCAGATAAAGCTGTGTGTAATGAATAATGGCCTATGCAGGACTACTGATTTAATTTCATAGATTGGATTATATATGTGACCACTAATACATTTTATCACACATGTTGACTTTGAAGCACATTCATAGTTTGTGAGTTTTGTGAAACAAACATTATCCAGATGTTTTCCAGTACTAGTGAATTCTTCTGTTTGTTGTAAGGATGTAATTGAGCAGTTACAGAATCAGAACATTTTATAAGAATTATTGTTACGTGAGACAAGTCACTACATGACATATCAACTCACAATCCTGATGAATGACTTCATACAAATTTTTCATGCCAGATGATAGAGTGAGTTTGAGGTCAGAACACCCTCGTAACCTGATGATTTGTAATGTGGAATTGCTCGTGTAATGCTGCAATCTGACTACTGCTGTTTTCAAGCCCTTGTCAGGATGTCCTTATTTTTGAGAGACACCAATGTTAGTAAAATATATAAAGATCATGTAACAGGTATCTTTCATATCAAACATCTACCATAATCAATCATATAGGAGAAAAACCCCACATTGACAATTCAATGAATTTGTTCTTGACTACAATTGATCATATCTGAAAAATTGTACACGTTTACATCATTTCATATGAAGAAATTGCGGACTGCCTCGCATCTCCGGTCTGTCAAACAGAATCTAATTTGCACCAGGTAAAGTACAAGGAATGAATGGTGGTGTTGCAAGTGTAAAGTCAGGTAGTAGAAAAGACCAGTTCTGTAATGTATTCAGACTTTATGCATGCTTTGTTCAAAAAGTTGCCCTTAACAACCACCAAGCTTGCCGGAGGCTTGCCCTAACTAGCAACAACTAAGTGAATTTTCACTTATAGAACATAATGGAAGGGAGCAGTTGAATTTAATGCCTTGATAATTGGCTGTAGGAAAAAAAAAACGTCCATAAATTATAATACAATACAGAAATGGTCTACTATGTACAGTACTCAGATGTGTGAGACTCACTCGCCATGGTGCATTAAAAGTCATCACGAACATCCATGAGCATACCAATATGAGCAATGCATATTCGTGAAAGGGATATATATCAAGCACTCGTACATGCAACACATAATGATCACATCTTTGTGCTACCCATGATACACAGGTCTGATGTTGACATCCGCCGTCATCTACCATGTCATGAACTTCCTGCACATCTCCATCGACGTCAGGAACGTGTGCGTGTTCCTGGCCCCGCTGTTCTCCTCGCTGACCACCATCGTGACGTACCACCTCACCAAGGAGCTCAAGGTTTGCAGCTATGATTCCTTTCCTTTTTTACTCGTCGATATGTTCATTTTGTATTTTGTACTTTCATTCTCCACTCACGATTGTTGTGAGGGAGAAAACCAGTGTCCTTGCGTATTGAGGATCTGAGAATTGTAGCAAACTGTCCAGCGAAATTTACTTTTGAATTGTGAGACCGTGGTTTTTCGCAGGCATTTTGAGCCGCAGATAGACCAAGATGTTCTCACAATCTTTATGTACCCAAGATGAAGGATTTGCACTTTCAAGGAAGGGAAGATCTCAATCAATATCTGAACTTAAATATGTATACTTAGACTTTTCTTCACATCTACTAGTGTTATACACAAGCAATGACATTTCAATGTTGTGCTGATCACAAAGTACAGTCTGATACTGCCCTCTGGGACGAGTTATATTTCAAAGAAATGAGAAGTTCTGTGAAATGCTCCTATGTAAATGGATTTTGCTGATATGATCTGTGCTTCTGTCTTGCACTTGATATTATGTGTGCAGAAAGTTAGCCGCCTTTATTTGATTAAATGAGCCTTCTTCATTTTATTAAAACAGAGGGATGTCAGTTCAAATATGAACAGTCAATTAGCTGCAACAGAGTTACAATTTTCAGTGACAGCCAATACCAGAACTTTAACCCGTTGAGGACGAGCTGATTTTGCTACAACATACATTTCCCATAGACACTAGCCTGAGTATACTAGGGACTCGTCCTCGATGGGTTAAGTGAGGCATAAAGTCGTAGTTTGCTTATAGTGATAACCTTGGTTAAAGAGCTTGGTAATGGCAATAGGTAAAATGCAGGGTAGTCTTTACCAATTGTCAGCTAGCCAAGGGTAGTTAAAATGCACGAAAGTGTGTGAATGGGCGCTTCCCTGTTGAAAGTAATGGGCATCTGCCTGAATGCCCTTCTTGGCAAGTGAAATAGATATAAATGAAACTTACGTACTAGAGCACAAACTGTAAAGCCATAGCCTTTAAGTCTGTTATACACTGCCAGCCAAGCATTGTGTGAGGCTTTTGCATGAACCAGAGCAACTTTTCTTTACTCTGCAGGACACTGGAGCTGGTCTCGTGGCCGCAGCCATGATCTCCATTGTCCCTGGCTACATCTCCCGTTCGGTTGCCGGTTCCTATGACAACGAGGGTATCGCCATCTTTTGCATGCTGCTGACCTACGCCCTGTGGATCAAGTCGGTCAAGACGGGCTCCATCTTTTGGGCAGCTCTCTGCTCCCTGGCCTACTTTTACATGGTGAAAATGGAGGAAATAATTTGCCAACTCTCATTTGATTAGCAATTTCAGCTGATGAACAATATTTCAAATGGTATCCTGTACACTTCTATGAAGGAAAACTGCTACACAAAAGTTAGTTTGTCTAAAAATGCATAGCAAATTTCGATGCGATACAAGGAAAATTATTCCCTGGAATGGCAGCAGTTTAAGTTTCCTGAAAGATGAAACGCTTTTGAAGTTTAATAGCAGATGGTCTTGTATAGTTTGAGTGTAGCAGTGATTTTTTTTTTCTTTGTCTCCATCTGTAAGGGTACCAGATGCATTATATCTTTTACCCCATACGAAGCTGTCTTTTGGATGTGGTATCCAGGTATTGATTTTTAAAATCACGAATACTCTGTCCCATAATCTACAGTAAATCATGTGGGGACTTGCAGTGTTTGATGATGAGCTACCAAATTTGAACTCTTGTAAAATGAGCTTGGATCGAGGCATGCTAAGTTGGTATTTGTCAAGTATGGTTGATAATAATGCCTGGTATAGTTTGAGTCATCAAGAAGAAAAACAAATGTTATGAAATGAAGTGGGATCATCCTTTTAGATGAAATTTTGAAGATGCTGCTGTAATAATAGATAGCCATCTATAAGTAACATTTGTACACTAACAATGAGGAGATGCTGTAGCTCATTGGATAGAAATATATGTGACCGTGCATCACAAAACCAACAAAAAGTCGCAACCCCTGATTTTATGTGAAAACTAAAAAAAAATGGTGAAACGGGTCAGCCAAATCAATTTTGAGTTTTCCATTATTTTTGAAAGAGCTCTTCCACATTCTTTGTAAGTTTGGGATCACAAAATGAATGGGAAAGTGAGTTTTTAGCAGTTTTTCTACAATCCCTTTTTATGGTAGAGTAGTGTGATCAGGTATGTCTTAGAGGCCCTACTTTTTAATTTCTTGAAAATTCTTTGAACAGTCTTCACTTTCAACTCAATAACTTTAAAAAGGATGATGCTACTGCTTTAAAAGTTGGCCTTAACCCATTTAGGACAGGCTGATTTTGCTACAACACCCATTTTCCATAGGCACCTGCCTGAGTATACTCAGGACTCGTCCTCAACAGGTCGATCAAGGACAGAATGTGTTGATAGAGCATGCTCAGTTTCAGCTTAATCTGGTAATCCCTTCATTGTTGTTGGTCTGGTGGTTTACATCCTGTTTTTGTCCCATTCATCGCCAAGCTAGCCTGGCTTGGTAAAGATTAGGCGCTTGAATAGGGTCTGTACTTTGGAGCCTCTTTTCTCTGTTCACACTTTTCCAGAGAATGTGCTTTCTTTTCAAGATTTAGATAGGTTAGAGGAGTCCATTTAAATTGAATTATACATCATTTTAAAGAGTCTGCTCTTTCAGAATCTGCCCTTAAATTAAAAAAAAAGTCCATGTGTGGCAACTTTTTGTTGGTTTAGTGGTGCAGGGTCACATATAAAGACTATTCATCATGAGGCTACAGTTGCTGTAGTGGTTGTGCCCCTAGGCAAGGCACTGTATCCCCAATGCAGAGACAGTGGGAAGGGACGTACAGGAACAGCAATCCTGTTGCTGCTTTTTCTCAAATATAACCCTGCATCACAAAACCAACCAAAAGTTGCCAGACATGGATTGGACGTTAAAGGCATAATTTACTATTTGCAGATGAAACAAAAACCCAGCTTTAGTGCTTCCAAATAGTTCTGAAATGTCAGTTAGGGACAGAAACAACCAATGTAAAATTTGAATCAGTGTAATTAACTCTTAACGTGCCATGGTCGCCGAACGGCGACCTTAGTCCTGACGTGCCATGGTCGCCGATCGGCGACTAAGAAGAGCGCGAAAAACATTGGTCATTTAAGTTCTTGTGGTACCAACATGCGTTACAACAAGAAACTGCCACTTACATGTACTGGTAGCTGATTAGCATATCCATCGTTTCCACTAAAAATATGAGTATGCTTACAGTGGAAAATTTTGAGTAAATGCGTGATTTTTCAGCTAGATGTATTTTTTTCGCGTCGGGAAAATCCGCAGAGAGCGCACTCTCTGCGAGATGTGTATAGACCAAATTTCTCATTGATAAACCACGCGTGTGTTTGCTACTGAATCTGCGTGTGTTGTCTATGCGTTTCCACTCGCATTGTTCTGCTTGGGCGCTTTCCTGCGGGAGCGGCTTTCATTTTGTCCCTCAAAGAGGGTCAAGCTTTCGTTCGTCGGTCAAGTCTTTCATCCTTTTGTCTTGGACAGTGAACTTCACTAATCGTCCCCACGCTAGCATTGAACAAAAGAAGAACACGCTTTTGTTCTTGTCTATGTACATGTACAGTGGACGGAAAGTAGACCTGTAAACCAAGGAAATGCACGAGCACAAACTCCTCGCGTACAAAGGCCTGCCGATTTCAATAGAGTATGCCCGGCTGTAGTAGAGACAAAAGAAGGATTAGTAGGTGTTTCCTTCTCAAGTGGACAAAAGACTCTCTTCCAGGACTCGACCCGGGATTTACTTGAGTTTCAAATACAGGATCTGGGACTAAGGGACACAGATTTGGGAATGAATTACCAAGGCAGAAAATGAAATTGAAAAGACAAATTGAATGGCCAATATCTTTGGAATTATACAACTCTAGAAGACAAATTTGTTATCGTTTGAAAGAGGAAATGTTGCTCTAAAACTTTCTCACAGAGTCAAGGGAGCGTTCTATTGAAGAAAACTCACGACTGACTCTTTCTTTCCATACTACACCAAAAATTATAATAATTTTTTAATGATATCAATTATTTCTGCAATATTTCAGGTTCAGATAGATATTACAGCAAACTGACTACATGACACGAAAGAACAATCATTTCTTGATATTTGTTGTGAAGAACCCAATTCAAAACAGTCAATAGTTTCATAGATATGGCAGTTTTAAATTACATTGTCAATCCAGTTCACAAACTTTCTGGCATTGGGTAAAACGTCTGGCACGTTAGGGGTTTTGGGTCTGGCGCATTAAGAGTTAATGTTAAGTATTGTTAGATATACAAAATGCGAACAATAGTTATAATAAAAATGTTTCCAGACTAAACCATCTACAGTTATGGTTTTATTGAGAAAAATAGTGGTATCTCCCTATATTTTAGGCTTTATTGCAAAATTTTTACATTTTTACATTTTTACCTACACATATGCATCAAATGTGATTTCTCAAACATTTTTTTAAAATCACTGCTCCCAAAGGTAAACTGTACCTTTAACTGAAAGAGCAGACTTCAAGTGTTAAAATGATGTGTAACTTAGTTCAAATGGTCCCACATGACCCATCTAAGTATTCGAAACAAAACCACAATGTGGAAAACTGTGTAGTATGAAAAGAGGCTTTGAAGTGTAGTGTCTATTCGAGGAGTTAATCTTACCAAGCCATGCTTGCTGTGCAATGAGCAATGAATGGGACAAGAAACAGGATGTAAGGTCAATAGCACAATCAGGGTATGCAATTGTGTAACAGGGCAAAAATGAAAAAACTTGGTGAAAATGCTTTTTTTGTTGTTTGTTGTAGCTGAGTGTTCAAATTTTCATTTCATGTAAAGAAAGAGTCAAAATTTTGCATTAAACTGCGCATAAATTAGCATTTAAATTAGTGGTGTCGAATTACATTGACATGACTAATATATTGGAAAAATTCATTAAAAAAAAGGAGAATGTTTCTTTCATCTGATATCGCTGTTAGATATTCCTGATAAATATCCCTTTCATTCACCACCAGCACATAGCCATGACATATCACAAAATATGAATGAATTTCATATTTTCACTTCTCGAAATGGATGATCAATTTTGTAGGCATTATTTTGAATTCAAATAAAACCACTTTTACACATTTTATCATATTTCACTTTTGCCAAAGAGTGAAGAGGCGAAACTTTCAGGAATAGGTAACAGACATATAGTGGTCATTATTACAAATTTTTATGAAATTAGGGCTGGTACTTTGGAAGATATGATATTTTTCATCAAAAAATTATCCGTACAGTTTGACCTTGAATGTGCGCACAGTGTTTGGATCAATTCTCATATTTGTAAACACAGATAGAAGAATGAATGTGAGATTTATGATGACTTGAGTTGATATCCAAGCTGTGACACTCAAACAATGACATATTGAGCCAAAATACTATGTTTTTGCTTATGATATCTTCAGAAATTGAACAAGCATTGAAATATGAACACTGAACACTTATCATATGACCTTAATGCAGTATAACATGGGCATGTATCGCACTTATTTATGCTCAGCAATTTGTAAAAATATAAAAAAATAAGTTCCTATTGCTCAAATTTGCTAAAATTTTCACACAATAGATTTCTACATATGTACAATTCATGGTTAAAAAAAACAAGGATATTCAATAAGGGGAAAAGATTCTTTAAAGTAGTCAAATTAGGATATACCTCACTGAAAATACTGAAAAACAGCTGCACTTATTTTGTTCAGCATTTGAAAATGGCTCAAAACTCAAAACTGGCTGAACATTTATTGGCAAACAGCGCACCATATTGTAGTGTGTCTTCAGTACTTTCAGGAAAAGCAGAAAAATAAGCTGTTTCTCCATGTATAGCTGTACAGCATGGGTTAAAAGGTCACAATGTCACAAAAATAAGCCAGCATTACACTCCTACCAGGATGGGACTTCAGACCTCATAACTTTCTCCAACTGAAAGAACCACTGTTTTTTATTGCATGCAAGCAATGCCAGGAAAAAATCCATTAATTTGATACCAAACACGTAGGGGTAGACTTAAAATATGGACCTCAAATCTTGATTTTTAGGTAAGTTGTAAAACGCTTTTTTTGACGCATTACGTGGGTTTTGGGGGACTTTTTGGTAATTAATCTTTAATAATTAACAGTAAATGAGAAGAAATTAGCTATTGTCTTACCACATGTGATTACTGATATCTTGCATGCTGCATGTGAATTTTTAAGTCAGTTGGTGCATTCTTTTAAAAGTTACAATTTTTTAAAGTGAGAAAGTCATGATTGCATACCCTGATTGTGCTTATCACCGTAAACCGTAGTAGTAACAACAATGAAGGGATTATCAGAATAAGCTGAAATTGAGCATGCCCTGTTAACACATTCCATCCATAACCAATACCATCTTTCCAAACTATTAAAACCATCATCCTTTCAAAAGGTATTACAGTTGATAAAGGAGAATGTGCAAAGGAATTTCAACCCATTGAGGATGAGTCCTGATTATACTCAGGCAAGTGTCTATGGGAAATGTGTGTTGTAGCAAAATCACTAATCACTCTATTCTCCAAA
Source organism: Diadema antillarum (assembly GCF_040938485.1). Taxonomy (NCBI): domain Eukaryota; kingdom Metazoa; phylum Echinodermata; class Echinoidea; order Diadematoida; family Diadematidae; genus Diadema; species Diadema antillarum. The sequence goes on from NW_027272855.1 coordinate 240,047, forward strand.
AGATGTGTTCTAGAAAAAGACACACTGCTAAAAACACAACTTCCATTATTTTTATGATCCCAAACACTGAAGTAATGAAGGAGAAGAATTGCTCTTTCAGAAAATATGAAAAAAAACCCCTCAAAATTGACCTGTTTCACCTATTTTGAGTCCTCGCGTAAAATTTAGGTGTGCAACTTTTTGTTGGTTTTATGATGCATGGACATATACGACCATTTTATCCTCGGTTTCCACTCAACAGGTTTCCTCATGGGGAGGTTACGTCTTCCTCATCAACCTGATTCCGATGCACACCTTGGCCCTGATGGCCACGGGGCGCTTCACCCACCGCATCTATGTTGTGTACTGCACCGTCTACTGCCTGGGCACCATCCTGTCAATGCAGATCCCCTTCGTTGGATTCCAGCCGGTCCAGTCCAGCGAGCACATGGCGGTGAGTGCGCAATGATAGATGTGGATGGCGAGAAAGTATTGGAATGGAATGATACCCCAATTATGAGCGAGGAATGAGTGAATGCAGCAATTTTAGTAGAACACATGATTCAAATCACCAGCAAAAACTGATGACCAGTTCGTATTGCCACTTTTTACGTGTCCTGAAAAGTTCATCAAGATCCCAATCACCACTGAAAACTGACAACCTGCTCCTTTTGCCACAATATAATGAACCTATCCTGAAAATATTGTCAGTCAGATCATAACGTTTCAGGTTATATTGCTACAAGACAAGCACCCACAGACACCAGCCAAACACTACTTAAATACTCCATTACCAACGGTAATAAATAAGTGGATAAATATACCTGTAACATTGTCCTGCCTTGTTTCATTTTTTGAGCAAAAATAAAACCCTCTAATAATTAAAGTATGCGAACAGTATACACAACCCTGTTGCTGTACAAAAGTCGCAACATTACTGCACAAACTGGGTCCGAAACACCAGCCGACTCTGAGCAAAGACACTCGAGTTTGAATTCATCACATCATGCTTGTTACCTCAGACCCATTATGCACTATCTTAATCAATTAAGCTTCTGATTGGTATTATCAACATTGACACATGCAATTTACTACTTAAAAAAAAAGAGAAAAGAAGATTTAATCCTTCATTTGTATACTATAAATCACATTTCTCTGCACAGTATTATTAAAACTAGAGAGGGGCCGTCAAAGGCGGCAGACCCACGCCTGAAGTACAAAGTCGGGGTGAACATAATGTGCATTCGGTCATCTACCAGAATTCGGTCACTTAATTGCCAGTGTGCTTTATCACCAACCAGTGAGTTCTACCAAAGATCGTACACTGAGGTGTACGATCTTTGGTTCTACAGTCACATCACACGCAAAGTCACATCATTTCACATACGGTAACACTCATTCACAATAGGAAAGTCCTTTAGTCTCCTCCAAAAATCCATCGAATATCCCAAATTCCACCATCAAAAGTGCAGAATCGGAACTTTTCCAAGCGCACGCGAATTAAGTCCAGTTTTAAGAGTATTGTCTACGCGACGGGTCGCCGAAAAAGCGCTAAAAATTGAGAAATACGCCGTTTTCTTGCGGGATATTTTGATTATAGCAAGCCGAGAGTGTGATGATATCAAAGGTCGTATGAGTGTACGATCTTTGATGGTATCCACAAAAGCGCAAAAGAAAAACAAAATTTACGTACCCCCTAGGCAATTACCCCTATGATTAGTGTCTACGGGAATTATTCAATGCAAGGGTTGAATGCAAATGTCTACTGCACCAGCATTCGGTCACTAACGAGCGCCGCAACGTCCCCGATGCAATTTTGCACCAACAGTGTAGGGCGCGATGCATTGTCAGCGGCCTTGCACACGCATTGACATTGAGCGCGCATATCGTGCAGTGTGACTGCGACCGAGCAAATGCTCCTCCAACGAAAAAAACAATCAATGTTAATTTGAAAAATCATCAAAATACGGGCCAGTTTGTGACGACGGAGAACGAACTTTCATAAATCTAGAAGGACATAGTCCCTCAAATAGGCCTAAACGTAAATTTCGGAATTCTTACGAACATTTGAGCAGCGAAGTCGGATCGTTTGGGAGTTTATGTTTTCGTATGGTAGCGGAAAATCGCAAAGTGAGAAACGGAAAATTTTCGGAGTGGTCACTACTAGAATATACCATGGGGTCAAAACTTCAAGGTCACACAGAATTTGCAAGGGTCAACCGATTATCACCAAAATCTAATCGATTCTTTCCTGCCATTATCCAAATATCCCCTGAAAATTTCGTGCAAATCCGTTTACCCGTTCTCTTGTTATCTTGTACACAAACAAACAAACAAACAAACAAACATACGGAACCCTTTACATAACCCCCTGCCGATTTTCATTGGCGTGGGTAATCACTTATGGTGCCATCGGAAGGGTCACAGCAAATGGCTGCCGTGAACGTGGCGGTATGCGCGTTTGGTTTGTCCAACACTTTCAACACACATGCCATGCATGTTACGGAGCTCTGGCCATTCACGTCAAAGCCGTCATTTTGAATATTAAAGTGCAGTGATGGTCAGGCTTTGTGGTTAGAAATTGAAATTATGCTCTTTAGATATCACACATGGACCCACTATGGATTGATACTCTAGTCCAAGCTTTTCATTCCATGTGAATATGACGTAAAATTTGTGTTAAAATGTGGGCATTTTCAACAGTTTTGTGGCTGTATTGAGGGTGGGGAGCATGTCAGATGCCATGTTTGGCATGCCGTCTGGTCGGGCTAACAAACAGTTTGTTACAGTACATGTTTCTCTGTCCTCTCCGTCCCTACAGGCCCTGGGTGTGTTTGGACTCTGCCAGGTCTACACATTTGTGGAGTACCTTCGCTCGCGTCTCAGCTCCCAGTACTTCATGGTACTGGCCCGCAGTGCTGTGCTTCTCTTTGGGGTGGCCATCACGGCTGCTGGGGCCTACCTCTCAGCTACTGGCAGTATCCTTTATCATGCAAAGCTGTTTAGCTGTCACATGATTTTTCAAGACACTCCCCGAGAAGTTGGAAATCTTTTCACTTGGCAAAATGACGTAAAACCCTCTCAAACTTGGAGCTTTTAATCTTTTAACCCATTGAGGACAGTTTGATTTTGCTTCAACACGCATTTCCCATAGACCCCTGCCCGAGTATACTCGGGACTCGTCCTCAACGAGTTAATATCAATAAATTGATTTTATGAGCACAATAAGGGTTGAGAAATGTTTAAAATCGTTAATTGAATGAAGAATCAGTATCTTCCATCTTCTTTCTGAAACTATTGAATTTTGAAATGAAGTAAATATTTGTGCTGAAAGGACAGGCTTGTGCAAAATTGTGTTCCTATTTGTTATTACCACCAGTTTACGTTGTTGCTGCTGTGCAAGTTTGATAACAGCATCTGAAAAGTTCTTTAATTTGAATGACTGATTGACTTACCGCAATTAACATAGGATCCAAAATCGAAGGAATTTATTAGCATGAAACTGGCATTGTACTTTGAATGAAGAAAGCAAAAGAGGATAAATCTATGAAATTTTCTTTTGGTGTGTAGAACTCTTTTGGTATGCAGATCATGTAAACATCCTATGCCAGGGTGCTACATAAGCACTTGCCCGATTGCCCGGGGCAAGTGAAAAATCAAATTCGGGCAAGTGTTTTTGAACAATGAAAACAAATGCTTGCCCGAATTGGGCAAGCAAAAACTTTTGAAGCCACTTTTATGTCACTTATTTCCCCATTAAACTCACAAAGTCAACCATACAGAAGCCAAAAGATAGTGGCTGTTTAGTGATGCAATACTCTTTATATTTCATCTCAGCAACATTCCAACACTAATGTGAAGAAGACCTGATGCAATGCAACAGCAACAGTTGATATGACCAAGTGTGTTACTCCAATTGTGTTCAAGCATTCACCAACACATGATTTTCTGTATCATTTCCCGATATTTGGGACTTTCTTTTCGGGCAAGTAAAGTTAATGTTGGGGCAAGTGTTTTGCAGCAAGTTTGAAAATCTGCCTGTCCGACTGGGCAAGTGGCAAAATAAAGTTTTGTAGCACCCTGCATGCATGTATGAGGGGGAGTGCCAAATATCCCGATGTAATGCAGCCAAGTAGAAATGAGTCTGCAGTGTTTCTCATGTTTAGTTTTTTTCTGCACGAAGGTGGTGGTCAGAAACTCCCCCCCCCCCCCCCCCCCGACAGATTCTGTATTTGCAAATCTTTTCACATGAGATAAGTCAATATTCACATTTCCAAAGAATTTTTAGTGCGCTCGCTAGTTTCATAATGGCAAATGATATTAGAATGAATCTTAGGTCAGGAAACCTTATTATAACTTGCTGATCTGTAATGAAGAATTGCTGATGTAATGCTCAGAACGGATTGATGCTGTTTTCCATTCCCTATGAGAATGTCATTGTTTTTAAAAAAATTCAATCAGTTTTTCCTGAGCCAGTGTGGTGATCAGAAATCTCCCCCTGGACTGGGCGTTTCTACTCCCTGCTGGACCCCTCCTACGCCAAGAACAACATCCCCATCATCGCCTCTGTTTCTGAGCATCAGCCAACCACTTGGAGCTCCTTCTACTTTGACTTGCAGATGCATGTCTTCATGTTTCCAGGTGAGCCGTTAAGAGTCAAACCATGCTTGAGTAAATCCACGTTAGTGTAAATCCATGCTGATTTGAATAGGGTTTAATTGGACTTTCATGAATAGACTTCAAAATCAACTACATTTAGCAGTGAATGTTTCTTTAATGTTGGAGTAGAGAAAGAAAGTATTGGCATCTAAAATAGGCACAAATTCATGAAAGAGTGATATTCTCAAATACATGTGTATGACCATACGTAATATGTGACCGTGCATCACAAAACCAACAAAAAGTTGCTTGCACTGATTTTGTGTGAGGACTCAAAATACGTGAAACTGGTCAACCCAGTCAGTCTTGAGTTTTTCATATTTTCTGAGAGACAGAGTCTTCTACATTATGCTAAGGTTTTGGATCATAAAACAAACCGAAAACTGTGTTTTTAGCAGTTTTTCGACAACACTTTTTATAGAATAGTGTGATTAGATATGTCTGAGAGTCACCTCTTCATGTCTAGAAAAAAAACCTTTATAGCAAAAAAGGCTACTGAAAACTGCTTATCCTGTAGTGGCGAGCCAATGGAGTAAAATGGAGTCAAAAGGGGCCTGAGCTTTCGATTGCAGCAGAATCTTCGTCAGAGGCAAAATGACAAACAGGCAGGGAAAGCAATCACATATATAGGACTTCACACAACAGGAACAGTCAGGGACAGGCTAGGGACACAGAATAAAGAAAACAAAGGAGGGGTAGGAGGTCATGGACAAGGAGCCCTACAGGTAAAGGGAGAGGGATTAGAGCAGGAGGGAGGACAGACAAAAGGCAGAGGAGGGTCAGTGATGATCCTGAGGACCAAGGGGGCAAGCATTGAAGGAAAAGGATGAATAGGGAGGCAACATCAAACAAGATAAGGAACAACAGAGCGATGAAGAAAGGAAAAGAGTGAAATAGTAACAGCAAGGGGAAGGGGGGGGGGGGGGGGGGGGGAGCTGAGCAAACAGCGAGCCCTAATAGGTGTACCAAGAGGAGGTAATGTAAAGCACATACGAAAAGGGGGGGGGGGAACACAAAATCCAAGGGAGAGAAAAATGTTTATATGTTGATAAGCAGGCATAAATGGGCATAGTAAACACAAATATGTATAAACACAAGCAAATACAAGTGTGTGTATGTGAAGGTGGAAAAAGGCTGTATAAAAGAGACTCTGACAAGCAAAAGGAATCATTTGGGAATAAAAGGGTTTGCAATTGGAAAAAGTGCGACCAAAGAACAAAATAGAATTAGAATTAGAAAAGATCACAGTAATAATGATAATGATAATAATGATAATGATAATAATAATAATAGTAATAATAGTGATAATGACAACAACAACAACAACAGCAACAACAACAACAACAACAACAATAATAATAAAGTAATATATAATATATAAAATGAATGTGGTTAGTCATTTCCCCCCTGGATATTGAGGCCACTGGGCTGGATGGTGTGAAGTCGTTTCATCCAGAGCTTCTCTCTGCTGGTTCAGACTGTGTCTGGGCGAGTGCCTAAAGATTCAGTGCCCTGTAGAGTCATATCATTGATGGAATGATTGGGAAGATTGAAATGGTGGCCCACTGGAGTATCGAGCTTGGCTTTGTTGACAGTAGATCTGTGTCCATAGAAGCGTCTTTTGAGTGTTGTCTTGGTTTTCCCAACATACTGGATCCTACAGACTCTGCAAGTGATGAGATACATGACATTAGTGGTAATACAAGTGATGTTGCCCTTGATGTGGTGAGTGAGGGTGAGAGAGGCCGGTAGAGTTGCTGGTGAAAGAGTCACTCTCGTGGATGTGTATACTACAAATGATGCACCTGCTGGCTGAACATTTGAATGTGCCATGCTGTAAGGGAGAATTGTCAGTGAGGGAGGGTACTTCAGCACGAACGATGAGATCCTTGAGGTTGTGGGGGTGTCGGTATGCCAGGATGGGAGTATCTGCGAGTGAGGCAATGTGGTGATCAACAAAGAGGGAGATGTTCTCTGTTGGGGAACCATTTCCAGAGATCATGGGACGACCGGGATTGCCAGGTTTGTGGATCTTGGGGAGGAGATAGAATCGGGCAGGTTTGGCATTAATAGGGGAGAGAAATTTGTGAGCCTTCTTGGTGAGGTGATTGTGTTCCTTCATGTCATCGAGTGTCGACTGGATCTGTTGGGAGAAATCATGGATGGGATCAGAGTCAAGGAGTGTGTAGTGGGAAGTGTGTAGTGCTCAGCCCCCCCCCCCCTTCCCCTTGCTGTTGCTATTTCACTCTTTTCCTTTCTTCATCCCTCTGTTGTTCCTTATCTTGTTTGATGTTGCCTCCCTATTCATCCTTTTCCTTCAATGGTTGCCCTCATGGTCCTCAGGATCATCACTGACCCTCCTCTGCCTTTTGTCTGTCCACCCTCCTGCTCTAATCCCCCTCCCTTTACCTGTTGGGCTCCTTGCCCATGACCTCCTACCCTCTCCTTTTGTTTTCTTTGTTCTGTGTCCCCTAGCCTGCCCCTGACTGTTCCTCTTGTGTGAAGTCCTTATGTGATTGCTTTCCCTGCCTGTTTGTCATTTTGCCTCTGACGAAGATTCTGTTAGGATCGAAAGCTCAGGCCCCTTTTGACTCCTAAAAAAACCCATTACACACTCTGTATTTTCAAATCTAATAACTTTTGAAAGGATGAAGCTAAAGCTTTGCAAGTTGGTATTAGTCATGGATGGAATGTGTTTATAGAGCATGCTCAATTTCAGCTTAATCTGATAATCCCTTGTCATTGCTATGAAGTTTTACATCCTCTTTTTTTGTCCCATTCATTGTACTTGGCCAGCTAATGGTCAGATGAAGTGCTTGAATAGACCCCTTCAGAGCCTCTTTTCTCAGTTCACACTTTTCCAGAGTGTGTGCTTTCTTTCCAACATTTAGATGGTTAGGAGATTCCCTTTCTACTCAGTTATACATCATTTTAAAGCTTAAAGTATGCTCTTTCAGAAGCTGCTCTTACTAGAAATCCATGTCTGGCGACTATTTGTTGGTTTTGTGATGCAGGGTCACTTATGTAACATAATCTTATCTGTCTTTTTCGGTTTTTTAGATTTTTCTTGAGGGCAGAGGGCAATGATTACACTTTTATGATAATGTCTGGTTAACTATTATTCTCACTGTCTTTGTAAACTGAATTAATACTCGAGGTGCTGTGTTTGATGATTGGGTCATACGTAGGCTTGCTTTCTCCCTGCTGCTTGGCAGTTTGTTTTGTTTTTGTGTTTGTTTGTTTGTTTTTACAAGTCTCAACATATGCCCATTGGGAATAACATGTTTCCATTGGGATATCATTGCTGTTGTGTGTGACATTATAAAGCTGCATTAGCTGAGCGTGATTGTTTTACTCACTTTGATTGGAAGGGGTTAAATTTGCAATCAAGAACCTCAACATGGGAATGAGATGTAAGTGTGCTCTGTTTTTGAAGAGCAAATTTAGCAATTTCCCCTTCTTGGAAACAACACATATTTTTTTTTTTTTTTTTTTTTTTGCATGTGTTATCCCATTCTCTATTTTTGTGTGTTTGAATATGTGGGATGTTCAAGAATATGATGTATTCTATATATGAGCATATTGTAAATGTTGGGGAGAGAGATTTAGATGTAACTGAATGCAGATGGTGACTTGGGTTTCTGTGTAGTTGACGTGTGATATTTAGAGTGACATTTGGTTTCCCCCTATCCTCGTATGTTTTATTTCTTTGTAGTGGGCATGTACTACTGCTTCATCAAGCTGACTGATGCAAACATCTTCATCATCCTGTATGGTATCACTAGTCTCTACTTCTCGGTGAGTATACAAGGCTCTGCTGCCGCAGTCTTGACACTCTCAACACAGATAATGCATACAAAGAAGTCTGTCTTATGTTGTGCATGTAGAGTGCCATATTTTCTTCACCCAGTGTTTGTGAAAGCCCCTTCTTCTGTTTACACAAACCTGAATAATAGAATGTCCCGGGATAGTGCAAACAGAGAATGTGATGGAAGGAAATGGAATACAAAGGAGAAAGCAAAAGAGAGAGAGAGAGATGGAGAGAGAGAGAGAAAAAAAAAAGCTTGTCTGTGTGTGTGTGTCTGTGTGTGTGTGTGTGTGTGTGTGGGTGTGCGTGTTTAAGAGGGGAGAGCCCACTAGACCAAGACCAAGGCCAAGATGAAAAGAGGCGACAAATGAAAGAAGTACAAATAAAGATACAACAAGGAGTGTTTGTCATGTCTGTTCACTCGAGTCTGCTCCACATAAATGCATTCAGACTATTGACTTTAAGGAAACAGAAGTTTATGCTTAATTTGGCTTCCATAGACATCATTTCAGGCAGTAGTGTTTTTCTCAAACAAAGAAGACAGTTCATGAAACTGTCAAAACCTTGGTGAGAAATGCTGCATGTAGAAGGTGAAACACTGTTGTATTTGGTTGGGGATCTGCCAGATGAGTATTATATTACTGATTGCTTTAGTGAATACATACAAATGAATTTCAAAAACACATAGTATCTCTAATGAATTCACCCCAACCAGAGATGTCCACATTGTCTTGCTGTGGCATCAATACAGTGGACAAGACATAATCAGATGAGTCTGTACAGGTGTAGTTACTAGGATATCACCCTTTGGCACAATTACCTTGTCTATGAATGTATCAATGTAAACATTATTTGTTACTCAAGGGACAATTGCCCCTGTGTTTCCCCAAAACAGATCTTGTAACTACTCTCCATAACCGCAAATACAGTGTATGAGAACAATCAAGAGACAGGAAGAAAAAAAGAAAAGGTCACAGATTTATTATTATTATTATCATTTGTTACTGGTCAGAAAATCCCCCAAGGTTATTCATGAATGGTGTGTGAAGGTCAAACACAGGTGGGATTTTTTAAAATAAGTGTTGAGCAGATTTGGTGGGAATTCTCCATGCACTTCTTGAATTTCTCTTTGATTTATTGATTGGGGGGGGGGGGGGCAAAACCCCAGTAGTTACACATGTATGTTATTCTACCAATATGGCACATGAATAAAGCATTGAAACTGGATGTCAAATTCCTTAACCGAATCAAAAGAGCTACTGTAAACAACAACAACAAAATGCAACAGGAGCAGCATCAGTGAAAAGTGCATGTAAGTGAGTAGAGTCATATTTTGTGAAAAGGTAATTCTACGTGCAAAGAAAATATTGCTTCAAGCATGGGGCATTTGATGTTCATGGGTCAAGACCATTATTAGAGTAGCTGGACAGCTTCTATTTTTTTCTACCAAGCCAACACTTCTTTCTCTAGTAATGCAAACTTGGCAAGCTTTCCCTCCTCAACTCCTAACCAACTAAAAACCTGTCTCCCTGCTCCTTCTTCAGGGCGTGATGGTGCGTCTCATGCTGGTCCTGGCCCCAGTCATGTGCATCCTGTCCGGAATCGGCATCTCCTCCGTCCTCAATAACTACATGAAGAACCTGGACATCGTCAAGGCAGAGAAGAAGTCCACCAAGAAGGAGTATGGCGACAATGCCTACCCCATCAAGAACGAGGTATAATGTATGAACGAGGTCCTTGCTACGTATCAGGGCAATTACCCCCCCCCCCCCCCCCCCCCCCCCCCCCCCCCCCCCCCGAGGGCGATTGCCCTCTGGCTAAATTCTGGTTAGTGGTAAGGTTAGAGTAAAGGTCAGGGTTATGTTTAGGGTTAGGAGTTTGGGTTAGGGTTAGAATTGGGTTGAGGATTAGGATTAGGATTAGGGCCAGGGGAAGGCTCCGAGGTAATTGCCCAGGGGGTAATTGCTCTAAACCCCCTTGCTACCCTTGGGGGGGGGGGGGGGGATGATAAAATGGAAAGAAAATGAACGGAAATAGAATTTTTGCTCGGGAAATCTCAAGTGTACACTTTGTTCAAATAGCAAACCCAAACTTCTACCATTGTGATGTTGCAGTTGTCTGACCAAGATATCTATATCAAGAATCATTCACCCCCTTAATGCCTTGTTGAATAAATTCCCTTGTTTTCATGGACCTTTGACCCCTTGTTGAGCTCTGTTTACCGATTAGCAGATCTGCAAGTCATCTCC